>NC_142811.1:38684565-38869084 GCF_049724085.1 Artemia sp. Qi Xiang Cuo | reverse complement strand
CTGACAAAAATATCCAGAACTTTTTTTCTTATAGCCTTGACTTTGAAGACATTTCTTCATCTTAATTGGCTTTAGAAATAACATGCAAAATAAAGTACTCTAACCGTTGTTGCTTTTTCAAACTTTGAGCAAACATAAGGATTGTAACATCTGATTGGTTCGTTTGTATATAATTTCAAGCCAGTGAAAAGAACGAAACGTCTTTGAGTCACATTTAAAAAAAAGTAAATTTGTTGTTTCTCTATGATTCAATCCCAACACCCTCCTTCTCTGAGTATTGAAAATGATTTCACGACATTGTTTTAGGTTTTTTTTCTTGTCCCAAACTATTTTTTTTATAATGAACTGTTTAGAGACCAATTTGATCAACTTGGAGAAAGTTCAAATAGAATCGTTACTGATATTGATATTAGTGCGTAAACTACAAACTGACAAAAATATTCATAACTTTTGTTTTCTTATAGCCTTGACTTTGAAGACATTTCTTCGTCTTAATTGGCTTTAGAAATATCATGCAAAATAATCTAGCTTAACCGTCGTTGCTTCGTCGAATTTTGAGCAAACAAAAGGATTGTAACATCTGATTGGCTCGTTTGTATGCAGTTTCAAGCCAGTGTAAAGAACGAAACGTCTTTGAGTCACATTTTTAAAAAAAGTAAATTCGTTGATTTTCTATGATTCAATCCCAACACCCCCTGCTCTGAGTGTTGAAAATGATTTATTTAAAAAAAGTAAATTCGTTGTTTCTCTATGATTCAATTCCAACACCCTCCTGCTCTGAGTGTTGAAAATGATTTCACGACATTATTTTAGGTTTTTTGGAGAAAGTTCAAATCAATTTGGAGAAATTTCAAGTAGAATCGTTACTGATATTGATATTAGTGCGTAAACTAAAAACTGACAAAAATATCCAGAACTTTATTTTTCTTATAGCCTTGACTTTGAAGACATTTCTTCATCTTAATTGGCTTTAGAAATATTATGCAAAATAAACTAGCCAAGCCGTCGTTGCTTTGTCGAGTTTTGAGCAAACAAAAGGATTATAACATCTGATTGGCATGTTTGTTTGCAATTTCAAGCCAGTGAAAAGAACGAAACATCTTTGAGTCACATTTTTTTAAAAGGTAAATTCGTTGTTTCTCTATGATTCAATCCCAACACCCCCCTGATCTTAGTGTTGAAAATGATTTCACGACATTATTTTAGGTTTTTTTTTTCTTGTCCCAAACTATTTTTTTATCATGAACTGTTTAGAGACCAATTTGATCAACTTGGAGAAAGTTCAAATAGAATCGTTACTGATATTGATATTAGTGCGTAAACTACAAGCTGACAAAAATATCCAGAACTTTTTTTTTATAGTCTTGACTTTGAAGACATTTCTTCATCTTAATTGGCATTAGAAATAACATGCAAAATAAAGTAGCCTAACCGTCGTTGCTTGGTCGAATTTTTAGCAAACATAAGGATTGTAACATCTGATTGGTTCGTTTGTATGTAATTTCAAGCCAGTGAAAAGAACGAAACGTCTTTGAGTCAAATTTTTAAAAAAAGTAAATTCGTTGTTTCTCTATGATTCAGTCCCAACATTTCTCCTGCTCTGAGTGTTGAAAATGATTTCACGACATTATTTTAGGTTGTTTTTTTTTTTTGTTCCAAACTATTTTTTTTATCATGAACTATTTATTGACCAATTTGATCAACTTGGAGAAAGTTCAAATAGAATCGTTACTGATATTGATATTAGTGCGGTAACTACAAACTGACAAAAATATCCTGAACTTAATTTTTCTTATAGCTTTGACTTTGAAGACATTTCTTCATCTTAATTGGCTTTAAAAATATCATGCAAAATAAACTAGCCCAACCGTCGTTGCTTTGTCGAATTTTGAGCAAACAAAAGGATTGTCACATCTGATTGGCTCGTTTGTATGCAATTTCAATCTAGTGAAAAGAACGAAACGTCTTTGAGTCACATTTTTAAAAAGGTAAATTCGTTGTTTCTCTATGATTCAATCCTATTAGTGCGTAAACTACATACTAACAAAAAACTAAAGTTTACGGTCAAAAATCCTTATTAGATTAGATTTTTCACTAGCAACTCGTCCTCCACTATGACTTCGCTAATACATCCTTCTGCCAGTCGACCCAAAGCCAAAAGAGACATCCAAAGTCCAAAGAGACACAAACAGCCGAAAGAGACATACACAGTCCAAAAAGACTCAAACAGCCCAAAGAGAAACACATAGCCCAAAGAGACGCATACAGACCAAAAGGACTCAAACACCCCAAAAAGACATACAGTCCAAAGAGACACACACAGCCTAAAGAGACACACATATCACAAAGAGACACCCACAGTTCAAAGAGACACATACAGCCCAAAAAGACTCACACAGGCTAAAGAGACACACATAGCCCGAAGAGACAAACACAGACCAAAAAGACTCAAACAACCTAAAGAGACACAAACAGACCAAAAAGACTCAAACAGCTCAAAGAGACACACATCCCAAAGAGACACACACAGCCATAAGAGACATAAACAGCCCAAAGAGACAAACACAGCCCAAAGAGAAACACAACCCAAAGAGACAAACACAGACCAAAAAGACTCAAACAGCCTAAAGAGACACACATAGCCCAAAGAGACAAAGACAGACCGGAAAAAAACTCAAACAGCCCAAAGAGACGCAAACAGCCCACAGAGACAAACACAGATCAAAAAGACTCAAACAGCCCAAAGAGACACAAACAGACCAAAAAGACTCAAACAGCCCAAAGAGACACACACAGCTCAAAGAAACACAAACAGCCCAAATAGACAAACACAGACCAAAAAGACTCAAACAACCCAAAGAGACACAAACAGACCAAAAAGACTCAAACAGCCCAAAGAGACACACATAGCCCTAATAGACACAAAAAACCCAAGGAGACACACACAGCCCAAAGAGAAACACAATCCCAAAGAGACAAACACAGACCAAAAAGACTCAAACAGCCCAAAGAGAAACACATAGTCCAAAGAGACACATACAGACCAAAAAGACTCAAATACCCCAAAAAAAGAAACACAGCCCAAAGAGACACACACACAGGCTAAAGATACACACACATCACAAAGAGACACCCACAGCCCAAAGAGACACATACAGCCCAAAGAGACGCACGCATCCAACAGAGAGACACACAAAGCCCAAAGAGACACACATAGGCTAAAGAGACACAAAAAGCCCGAAGAGACAAACACAGACCAAAAAGACTAAAACAACCTAAAGAGACACAAACAGACCAAAAAGACTCAAACATCCAAAAGAGACACACACAGTCCAAAGAGAAACACACAGCCCTAAGAGACACAAACAACCCAAAGAGACACACACACAGTCCAAAGAGAAAAACAACCCAAAGAGACAAACACAGACCAAAAAGACTAAAACGGACCTAATGAGACACACACAGCCCAAAGAGACACAAACACCCCAAAGAGACAGACACAGCCCAAAGAGACAAACACAGACAAAAAAAAAAACAACTCAAACAGCCCAAAGAGACGCAAACAGCCCAAAGAGACAAACACAGACCAAAAAGCCTCAAACAGCCTAAAGAGACACAAACAGACCAAAAAGACTCAAACAGCCCAAAGAGACACACATAGCCCAAAGAAACACAAACAGCCCAAAGAGACACAAACGACCCAAAGAGACAATTACAGACCAAAAAGACTCAAACAACCCAAAGAGACAAACATAGCCCTAAGAGACAAAAACATCCAATAGAGACACACAACCTAAAGAGACGCAGATGGCCAACATCCAAAAAGAGACAAACACAGGCCAAATCACCCCATCTCCCCCAAAACACTTTTCAGCCATTTCTTGTTAAAAATTTTTATTTCAAGTCAATCCTTAATAGGATCAAATTCGCAAGGTTATTTTCGAAAAACGGAAAGAAACACCCCCAAAAAGTTTCAAAGTCAAGGCTATAAGAAAAAAAGTTCTGGATATTTTTGTCAGTTTGTAGTTTACGCACTAATATCAATATCAGTAACGATTCTATTTGAAATTTCTCCAAGTTGATCAAATTGGTCTCTAAAATATTCATGATAAAAAAAATAGCACACACCATGCTGAATGTGCTTTCAAAAACCCATCTGGTCGAAAACATGTTTGTTATCGTTGATGATTTCCAAAGATGTAAGAAAATTATGGAAAATACAATTCTCTGATTCAAATCTGAAACTTTAGTCTATTTTCGGATCGAAAAATAAAACTATTTCTATAAAATCTGAGCTAATAAGGGTTTTTGACCGTAAACTCTAGTTTCTTGTAAGAAAATTATGGAAAATACAATGCAACCGAGTCTCTCAAACCCCGTAAAGCTCTTTTAAAAGATACAAGAACTACTTATTTAACACAAAAATTTCGTTTTTAATGGGCACCAAGTAAAGAAAAACCACACGGAATCAGGCAATCGAGTCCCTCAAACCCCTTAAAGCTCTTTTAAAAGATACAGGAACTACTTATTTAACACAAAAACTTCGTTTTTAATGAGCACTAAGTAAAGAAAAACCAAATGGAATCAGGCAACTGAGTCTCTCATACCCCTTAAAGCTCTTTTAAAAGATACAAAAACTACTTATTTAACACAAAAATCTCGTTTTTAATGGGCAATAAGTAAAGAAAAACCACACGGATTCAGTCAACCGAGTCTCTCAAACCCCACAAAGCTCTTTTAAAAGATACAAGAACTACTTATTTAACACAAAATTTCGTTTTTAATGGGGTCCAAGTAAAGAAAAACCACACGGAACCACACGGAATCAGGCAACCGATTCTCTCAAACCCCAAAAAGCTCTTTTTAAAGATACAAGAACTACTTATTTAACACAAAAATTTCGTTATTAATGGGCACCATGTAAAGAAAAACCACAAATTGCGTTATTAATGAGCACCAGGTAAAGAAAAACCACATGGAATCAGGCAAAAGAGTCTATCAAACCCCGTAAAGCTCTTTTAAAAGATACAAGAACTACTTATTTAGCGCAAAAATTTCGTTTTTAATGAGCACCAAGTAAAGAAAAACCACACGGAATCAGGCAACAGTTGACAACACTGTCTAAACATCACTTGTGTATTATACAGTACACAATCAACCCATCTCCCCCCAAAAATATTTTTATTCTGAGATTTCATGTTAAAAAATTATCCAATCACTAATTAGAATCAATGACACTCCTATTATTCAAAACATAAATTAATATCGTTCACAGTGTCCAATTTGCGAATTCTTTATCCCTTTTTGCAAAAATGTCAATCGAAAAAATTTCAAAATACGCAATTTGACAATCACTAGTTTTCGATAAAAAAAACAGCGGGGAATCCCCGCTCGTAATTGCTAATCACTTTAACCCTTTTTCTCCAAAGGTGCCAAGGAACGTAATCTCCTCAAAACTTAATCACACAAGAAGGAACATAAAGGCCCCAAATAGCATGGGAGGAAACATAAGCCCTTATAATAGCATGGGAGGGAACATAAGCCAAGAAAATAGCACAGGAAGAAGATACGCCAAGCAAATAGCATGGGAAGGAACGTAAGCCAAGTAAATAACATGGGAATTCCTATATACCCGAGCAAAATGGCACTTAGACCTCTACTTTCGTACACTACTCCCCATCCTTATTTAAACCCTCCTAAGAACTTTACATTTCCCTTAAATCTTTCCTTGTGGCATCATCCCACCCCTTAGGGGGTGGAACCTTTGGCTATCAGTCACCATTCATACGCAGAACATGTCCAAGCTATCTCAACGCCTAGCCATCTCAAAATGGATATATTATCAAAAATTGTTAATAAGACAAATCAACGTTATTTGAGACCCTAGCGTAATAAAATCTAACAAAAATTGTCTATAAAAAAATATGTAAAACTGAAATTGTCATACCATTTAATAACAGTAAAGAAAATTTTGATATAAACCTTGTCTATGATGTCTTTTGCTTTTGGACTCATTGTAATTCGTGCAAGTTTTAAACTGTTATGATAAATGGAAGCAATGCAACGATAGGAAGAATTCATTCTTACAGAACTTAGATCAAACTTTTAATCATAAATTATAACTTAAAGAAAAATACTAGATAATCAGTCATTAGCGAGCTACAAACCTCGGTCAGTGGAAAAAAGCAAAAACTTTCTAGTAAATTCGTTGTTTCTCTATGATTCAATCCAAACACCCCCCGTGCTCTGCGTGTTGGAAATGATTTCACGACATTATTTTAGGTTTTTTTCTTGTCTCAAACTATTTTTTTTATCATGAACCGTTTAGAGACAAATTTGATCAACTTGGAGAAAGTTCAAATAGAATCGTTACTGGTATGGATATTAGAGCGTAAACTACAAACTGACAAAAATATCCAGAACTTTTTTTTCTTATAGCCTTGACTTTGAAGACATTTCTTCATCTTAATTGGCTTTAGAAATAACATGCAAAATAAAGTAGCCTAACCGTCGTTGCTTTGTTGAATTTTGAGCAAACAAAAGGAGTGTAACTTCTGATTGGTTCATTTGTATGCAATTTCAAGCCAGTGAAAAGAACAAAACGTCTTTGTCACATTTAAAAAAAAGTAAATTCGTTGTTTCTCTATGATTCAATCCCAACACCCCTCTGCTCTGAGTGTTGAAAATGATTTCACGACATTATTTTAGGTTTTTTTTTCTTGTCCCAAACTATTTTTTTATCATGAACTGTTTAGAGACCAATTTGATCAACTTGGAGAAAGTTAAAATAGAATCGTTACTGATATTGATATTAGTGCGTAAACTACAAACTGACAAAAACATCCAGAACTTTATTTTTCTTATAACCTTGACTTTGAAGACATTTCTTCATCTTAATTGGCTCTAGATATATCATGCAAAATAAACTAGCCTAACCGTCGTTGCTTTGTCGAATTTTGAGCAAACGAAAGGATTGTAACATCTGATTGGCATGTTTGTATGCAATTTCAAGCCAATGAAAAGAACGAAACGTCTTTGAGTCACATTTTTTTGAAAGGTAAATTTGTTGTTTCTCTATTATTCAATCCCAACACCCCCTTGATCTGAGAGTTGAAAATGATTTCACGACACAATTTTAGGTTTTTTTTCTTGTCCCAAACTATTTTTATCATGAACTGTTTAGAGACCAATTTGATAACCTTGGAGAAATTTCAAATAGAATCATTACTGATATTGATATTAGTGCGTAAACTACAAACTGACAAAAATATCCAGAACTTTTTTTTCTTATAGTCTTGACTTTGAAGACATTTCTTCATCTTAATTGGCTTTAGAAAAATCATGCAAAATAAACTAGCCTAACCGTTGTTGCTTTGTCGAATTTTGAGCAAACATAAGGATTGTCACATCTGATTAGTTTGTTCGTATGCAATTTCAAGTCAGTGAAAAGAGCGAAACGTATTTGAGTCACATTTTAAAAAAAAGTAAATTCGTGGTTGCTCAATGATTTAATCCCAACACCTCCCTGCTCTGAGTGTTTAAAATGATTTCACAACATTATTTCAGGTTTTTTTTTTTCTTGTAACAAACTATTTTTTTTATCATGAACTATTTATTGACCAATTCGATCAACTTGGAGAAAGTTCAAATAGAATCCTTACTGATATTGATATTAGTGCGATAACTACAAACTGACAAAAATATCCAGAATTTTATTTTTCTTATAGCCTTGACTTTGAAGACATTTCTTCATCTTAATTGGCTTTAAAAATATCATGCAAAATAAACTAGCCCAATTGGCGTTGCTTTGTCGAATTTTGAGCAAACAAAAGGATTGTAACATCTGATTGGCTCGTTTGTATGCTATTTCAAGCTAGTGAAAAGAACAAAACGTCTTTGAGTCACATTTTTAAAAAAGGTAAATTCGTTGTTTCTCTATGATTCAATCCTATTAGTGCGTAAACTACATACTGACAAAAAACTAGAGTTTACGGTCAAAAACCCTTATTAGATTAGATTTTTCACTGGCAACTCGCCCTCCACTATGGCTTCGCTAATACATCCTTCTGCCAATCAACCCACAGCCCAAAGAGACATCCACAGTCCAAAGAGACACAAACAGCCGAAAGAGACATACACAGTCCAAAAAGACTCAAACAGCCCAAAGAGAAACACATAGCCCAAAGAGACACATACAGAATAAAAAGGACTCAAACACCCCAAAAAGACACACAGTCGAAGGAGACACACACAGCCTAAAGAGACACACACACCACAAAGAGACACCTACAGTTCAAAGAGACAAATACAGCCCAAAGAGACGCACACAGGCTAAAGAGACACACACAGCCCGAAGAGAAAAACACAGACCAAAAAGACTCAAACAACCTAAAGAGACACAAACAGACCAAAAAGACTCAAACAGCTCAAAGACACACACATCCCAAAGAGACACACACAGCCCTAAGAGACATAAACAGCCCAAACAGACACACACAGCCCAAATAGAAACACAACCCATAGAGACAAACACAGACCAAAAAGACTCAAACAGCCTAAAGAGACACACACAGCCCAAAGAGACAAACACAGACCAAAAAAACTCAAACAGCCCAAAGAGACTCAAACAGCCCAAAGAGACAAACACAGATCAAAAAGACACAAACAGGCCAGTGACACAAACAGACCAAAAAGACTCAAACAGCCCAAAGAGACACACACAGCCCAAAGAGACGCAAAAAGCCCAAAGAGACAAACACAGACCAAAAAGAATCAAACAACCCAAAGAGACAAAAACAGACCAAAAAGACTCAAACAGCCCACAGAGACACACAGCCCAAAGAGATACACATAGCCCTAAGAGACACAAACAACCCAAGGAGACACACACAGCCCAAAGAGAAACACAATCCAAAAGAGACAAACACAGACCAAAAAGACTCAAACAGCCCAAAGAGAAACACATAGTCCAAAGAGACACATACAGACCGAAAAGACTCAAACAACCCAAAAAAAGACACACAGTCAAAAGAGACACACACACAGGCTAAAGAGACACACACATCACAAAGAGACACCCACAGCCCAAAGAGACACATACAGCCCAAGAGACGCACGCATCCAACAGAGAGACACACACAGCCCAAAGAGACAAACATAGGATAAAGAGACACACACAGCCCGAAGAGACAAACTCAGACCAAAAAGACTCAAACAACCTAAAGAGACACAAACAGACCAAAAAGACTCAAACAGCCCAAAGAGACACACACAGTCCAAAGAGAAACACACAGCCCTAAGAGACACAAACAACCCAAAGAGACACACACACAGCCCAAAGAGAAAAACAACCCAAAGAGACAAACACATACCAAAAAGACTCAAACGGCCTAAAGAGACACACACAGCCTAAAGAGACACAAACACCCCAAAGAGACAAACAGAGCCCAAAGAGACAAACACAGACCAAAAAAAAAACAACTCAAACAGCCCAAAGAGACGCAAACAGCCCAAAGAGACAAACACAGACCAAAAAGCCTCAAACAGCCCAAAGAGACATACATAGCCCAAAGAAACAGAAACAGCCCAAAGAGACACAAACGACCCAAAGAGACAATTACAGACCAAAAAGACTCAAACAACCCAAAGAGACAAACATAGCCCTAAGAGACACAAACATCCAATAGAGACACACAACCCAAAGAGACGCAGATGGCCCAAAGAGACGCACACATCCAATAGAGACACACAAAGCCCAAACGACGCAAACATCCAAAAGAGACAAACACAGGCCAAATCACCCCATCTCCCCCAAAACACTTTTAAGCCATTTCTTGTTAAAAATTTTTATTTCAAGTCAATCTTTAATAGGATCAAATTCGCAAGGTTATTTTCGAAAAACGGAAAGAAACACCCCCAAAACGTCTCAAGTCAAGGCTATAAGAAAAAAAGTTCTGGATATTTTTGTCAGTTTTTAGTTTACGTACTAATATCAATATCAGTAACGATTCCATTTGAACTTTCTCCAAGTTGATCAAATTGGTCTCTAAAATGTTCATGATAAGAAAAAATAGCGCACGCCATGCTGAATGTGCTTTCAAAAACCCATCTGGTCGAAAACCTGTTTGTTATCGTTGATGATTTCCAAAGATGTAAGAAAATTATGGAAAATACAATTCTCTGATTCAAATCTGAAATTTTAGTCTATTTTCGGATCGAAAAATGAAACTATTTCTATAAAATCTGAGCCAATAAGGGTTTTTGACCGTAAACTCTAGTTTCTTCGGAAGAAAATTATGGAAAATACAATGCATCCGAGTCTCTCAAACCCCGTAAAGCTCTTTTAACAGATACAAGAACTACTTATTTAACACAAAAATTTCGTTCTTAATGGGCACCAAGTAAAGAAAAACCTCACGGAATCAGGCAATCGAGTCTCTCAAACCCATTAAAGCTCTTTTAACAGATACAAGAACTACTTATTTAACACAAAAACTTCGTTTTTAATGAGCACTAAGAAAAGAAAAACCACTCTTAATCAGTCAACTGAGTCTCTCAAACCCCTTACAGCTCTTTTAAAATATACAAAAAACACTTATTTAACACAAAAAATCCGTTTTTAATGGGCACCAAGTAAAAAAAAACAAAACGGAATCAGTCAACCGTGTCTCTCAAACCCCACAAACCACACGGAACCACACGGAATCAGGCAACCGAGTCTCTCAAACCCCGTAAAGCTCTTTTAAAAGATACAAGAACTACTTATTTAAAACAAAAATTTCGTTTTTAATGAGCACTTAGTAAAGAAAAACCACACGGAATCAGGCAGCAGTTGACAACACAGTCTAAACATCACTTGTGTATTATACAGTACACAATCAACCCATCTCCCCCCAAAAATATTTTTATTCTGAGATTTCATGTTAGAAAATTATCAAATCACTAATTAGAATCAATGACACTCCTATTATTCAAAACATAAATTAATATCGTTCATAGTGTCCAATTTGCGAATTCCTTATCCCTTTTTGCAAAATTGTCAATCGAAACAATTCCAAAATACGCAATTTAACAATCACTAGTTTTCGAAAAAAAAAACAGGGGGGAATCCCCGCTCGTAATTGCAAAATCACTTTAACCCTTTTTCTCCAAAGGTGCCAAGGAACGTAATCTCCTCAAAACTTAATCACACAGGAAGGAACATAACGGCCCCAAATATCATGGGAGGGAACATAAGCCCTTATAATAGCATGGGAGGGAACATAAGCCAAGAAAATAGCACAGGAAGAAGATACGCCAAGCAAATAGCATGGGAAGGAACGTAAGCCAAGCAAATAACATGGGAATTCCTATATACCCGAGCAAAATGGCACTTAGACCTCTACTTTCGTACACTACTCCCCATCCTTATTTAAACCCTCCTAAGAACTTTATATTTCCCTTAAATCTTCCCTTGTGGCATCATCCCACCCCTTAGGGGGTGGAACCTTTGGCTATCTGTCACCATTCATCCGCAGAACATGTCCAAGCTATCTCAACGCCTAGCCATCTCAAAATGGATATATTATCAAAAATTGTTAATAAGACAAATCAACGTTATTTGAGACCCTAGCGTAATAAAATCTAACAAAAATTGTCTATAAAAAAATATGCAAAACTGAAATTGTCATACCATTTAATAACAGTAAAGAAAATTTTGATATAAACCTCGTCTATGATGTCTTTAGCTTTTGGACTCATTGTAATTCGTGCAAGTTTTAAACTGTTATGATAAATGGAAGCAATGCAACGATAGGAAGAATTCATTCTTAGAGAACTTAGATCAAACTTTTAATCATAAATAATAACTTAAAGAAAAATACTAGATATTCAGTCATTAGCGAGCTACAAACCTCGGTCAGTGGAAAAAAGCAAAAACTTTCTAGTAAATTCGTTGTTTCTCTATGATTCAGTCCCAACACCCCCCGTGCTCTGCGTGTTGAAAATGATTTCACAACATTATTTTAGTTTTTTTTTCTTGTCCCAAACTATTTTTTTATCATGAACCGTTTAGAGACAAATTTGATCAACTTGGAGAAAGTTCAAATAGAATCGTAACTGATATGGATATTACAGCGTAAACTACAAACTGACAAAAATATCCAGAACTTTTTTTCTTATAGCCTTGACTTTCAAGACATTTCTTCATCTTAATTGGCTTTAGAAATAACATGCAAAATAAAGTAGCCTAACTGTCGTTGCTTTGTTGAGTTTCAAGCAAACATAAGGATTGTAACATCTGATTGGCTGTTTTGTATGCAATTTCAAGCCAGTGAAAAGAACGAAACGTCTTTGAGTCACATTTCAAAAAAAGTAAATTAGTTGTTTCTCTATGATTCAATCCCAACACCCCCCCTGCTCTGAGTGTTGAAAATGATTTCAAGACATTATTTTAGGTTTTTTTCTTGTCCCAAACTATTTTTTTTTTATCATGAACTGATTAGAGACCAATTTGATCAACTTGGAAAAAAGTTCAATTCGAATCGTTACTGATATTGATATTAGTGCGTAAACTACAAACTGACAAAAATATCCAGAATTTTTTTTCTTATAGCCTTGACTTTGAAGACATTTCTTGATCTTAGTTGCCTTTAGAAATAACATGCAAAATAAAGTAGTCTAACCGTTGTTGCTTTTTCTAATTTTGAGCCAACAAAAGGATTGTAACACCTGATTGGCTCGTTTGTATGCAATTTGAAGCCAGTGAAAAGAACAAAACGTCTTTGAGTCACATTTTAAAAAAAAGTAAATTCGTTGTTTCTCTATGATTCAATCCCAACACCCCCCGTGCTCTGAGTGTTGAAAATGATTTCACGACATTATTTTAGGTTTTTTTTCTTGTCCCAAACTATTTTTTTTTTTATCATGAACTGTTTAGAGAACAATTTGATCAACTTGGAGAAAGTTCAAATAGAATCGTTACTGATATTGATATTAGTGCGTAAACTACAAACTGACAAAAATATCCAAAACTTTTTTTTCTTATAGCCTTGACTTTGAAGACATTTCTTCATCTTAATTGGCTTTAGAAACATCATGCAAAATAAACTAGCCTAGCCGTCGTTGCTTTGTCGAATTTTGAGCAAACAAAAGGATTGTAACATCTGATTGGCTCATTTGTATGTAATTTCAAGCCAGTGAAAAGAACGAAACGTCTTTGAGTTACATTTAAAAAAAAAGTAAATTCGTTGATTCTCTAGGATTCAATCCCAACACCCCCTTGCTCTGAGTGTTGAAAATGATTCCACGACACTTTTTTAGGTTTTTTTTCTCGTCCCAAACTATTTTTTTTATGATGAACTGTTTAGAGACCAATTTGATCAACTTGGAGAAAGTTCAAATAGAATCGTTACTGATATTGATATTAGTGCGTAAACTACAAACTGACAAAAATATCCAAAACTTTTTTTCTTATAGTCTTGACTTTGAATACATTTCTTCATCTTAATTGGCTTTAGAAATAACATGTAAAATAAAGTAGCCCATCCGTCGTTGCTTGGTCGAATTTTAGCAAACATACGGATTGTAACATCTGATTGGTTTGTTTGTATGCAATTTCAAGCCAGTGGAAAGAACGAAACGTCTTTGAGTCACATTTTTCTTAAAAAGTAAATTCGTTGTTTCTCTATGATTCAATCCCAACATCCCTCCTGCTCTGAGTGTTGAAAATGATTTCACGACATTATTTTAGGTTGTTTTTTTTCTTTTCCCAAACTATTTTTGTTATCATGAACTATTTATTGACCAATTTGATCAACTTGGAGAAAGTTCAAATAGAATCGTTACTGATATTGATATTAGTGCGGTAACTACAAACTGACAAAAATATCCAGAACTTTATTTTTCTTATAGCCTTGAATTTGAAGACATTTCTTCATCTTAATTGGCTTTAAAAATATCATGCAAAATAAACTAGTCTAACCGTCGTTGCTTTGTCGAATTTTGACACAAACAGCCGAAAGAGACATACACAGTCCAAAAAGACTCAAACAGCCCAAAGAGAAACACATAGCCCAAAGAGACACATACAGACAAAAAAGACTCAAACACCCCAAAAAGACACACAGTCCAAAGAGACACACACAACCTAAAGAGACACACACATCACAAAGAGACACCCACAGTTCAAAGAGACACATACAGCCCAAAGAGACGCACATAGGCTAAAGAGACACACACAGCCCGAAGAGACAAACACAGACCAAAATGACTCAAACAACCTAAAGAGACACAAACAGACCAAAAAGACTCAAAAAGCTCAAAGAGACACAGATCCCAATGAGACATACAAAACCCAAAGAGACACAAACAGCCCAAAGAGACACACACAGCCCAAAGAGAAACACAACCCAAAGAGACACACACAGAACAAAAACACTCAAACAGCCTAAAGAGACACACACAGCCCAAAGAGACAAACACAGACCAAAAAAACTCAAACAGCCCAAAGAGACGCAAACAGCCCAAAGAGACAAACACAGATCAAAAAGACTCAAACAGCCCAGAGACACAAACAGACCAAAAAGACTCAAACAGCCCAAAGAGACACACATAGCTCAAAGAAACGCAAACAGCCCATAGAGACAGAAACAGCCCAAAGAGACAAACACAGACCAAAAAGACTCAAACGACCCAAAGAGACACAAACAGACCAAAAAGACTCAAACAGCCCAAAGAGACACACAGCCTAAAGAGACACACATAGCCCTAAGAGACACAAACAACCCAAGGAGACACACACAGCCCAAAGAGAAACACAATCCCAAAGAGATAAACACAGACCAAAAAGACTCAAACAGCCCAAAGAGAAACACATAGTCCAAAGAGACACATACAGACCAAAAAGACTCAAACACCCCAAAAAAGACACACAGTCCAAAGAGACACACACACAGGCTAAAGAGACACACGCATCACAAAGAGACACCCACAGCCCAAAGAAACACATACAGCCCAAAGAGACGCACACATCCAACAGAGAGACACACACAGCCCAAATAGACACACATAGGCTAAAGAGAAACGCACGGCCCGAAGAAACAAACACAGACCAAAAAGACTCAAACAACCTAAAGAGACACAAACAGACCAAAATGACTCAAACGGCCCAAAGAGACACACACAGTCCAAAGATTAACACACAGCCCTAAGAGACACAAACAACCCAAAGAGACACACACACAGTCCGAAGAGAAAAACAACCCAAAGAGACAAACACAGACCAAAAAGACTCAAACGGTCTAAAGAGACACACACAGCCCAAAGAGACACAAACACCCCCAAGAAACAGACACAGCCCAAAGAGACAAACACAGACCAGAAAAACAACTCAAATAGCCCAAAGAGACGCAAAGAGCCCAAAGAAACAAACACAGACCAAAAGACTCAAACAGCCCAAAGAGACACAAACAGACCAAACAGACTCAAACAGCCCAAAGAGACACACATAGCCCAAAGAAACACAAACAGCCCAAAGAGACACAAACGACCCAAAGAGACAAACACAGACCAAAAAGACTCAAATAACCCAAAGAGGCAAACATAGCCCTAAGAGACACAAACATCCATTAGAGACACACAACCCAAAGAGACGCAGATGGCCCAGAGAGACGCACACATCCAATAGAGACACACAAAGCCCAAACGACACAAACATCCAAAAGAGACAAAAACAGGCCAAATCACCCCATCTCTTCCAAAACACATTTCAGCCATTTCTTGTTAAAATTTTTTATTTCAAGTCAATCCTTAATAGGATCAAATTCGCAAGGTTATTTTCGAAAAACGGAAAGACACACCCCCAAAAAGTCTCAAAGTCAATGCTATAAGAAAAAAAGTTCTGGATATTTATGTCAGTTTGTAGTTTACGCACTAATATCAATATCAGTAACGATTCCATTTGAACTTTCTCCAAGTTGATCAAATTGGTCTCTAAAGGCTTCATGATAAAAAAAAAATAGCGCACGCCATGCTGAATGTGCTTTCAAAAACCCATCTGGTCGAAAACATGTTTGTTATCATTGATGATTTCCAAAGATGTAAGAAAATTATGGAAAATGCAATTCTCTGATTCAAATCTGAAACTTTAGTCTATTTTCGGATCGAAAAATAAAACTATTTCTATAAAATCTTAGCTAATAAGGGTTTTTGACCGTAAAATCTAGTTTCTTGTAAGAAAATTATGGAAAACATAATGCAACCAAATCTCTCAAACCCCGTAAAGCTCTTTTAACAGATACAATAACTACTTATTTAACACAAAAATTTCGTTCTTAATGGGCACCAAGTAAAGAAAAACCTCACGGAATCAGGCAGTCGAGTCTCTCAAACCCCTTAAAGCTCTTTTAACAGATACAAGAACTACTTATTTAACACAAAAACTTCGTTTTTAATGAGCACTAAGTAAAGAAAAATCACACGGAATCAGGCAACTGAGTCTCTCAAACCCCTTAAAGCTCTTTTAAAAGATAAAAAAACTACTTATGTAACACAAAAACTTCGTTTTTATTGAGCACTAAGTGAAGAAAAACCACACGGACTCAGGCAACAGAGTCTCTCAAATCCCTCAAAGCTCTTTTAAAAGATACAAGAACTACTTATTTAACACAAAATTTCGTTTTTAATGGGGACCAAGTAAAGAAAAACCACACGGAACCATACGGAATCAGGCAACCGAGTCTCTCAAACCCCGTAAAGCTCTTTTAAAAGATACAAGAACTACTTATTTAACACAAAAATTTCGTTATTAATGGGCAACAGGTAAAGAAAAACCACAAATTTCGTTATTAGTGGGCACCAGGTAAAGAAAAACCACATTGAATCAGGCAAAAGAGTCTCTCAAACCCCGTAAAGCTCTTTTAAAAGATACACGAACTACTTATTTAACACAAAAATTTAGTTTTTAATGAGCACTAAGTAAAGAAAAACCACACGGAATCAGGGAACAGTTGACAACACTGTCTAAACATCACTTGCGTATTATACAGTACACAATCAACCCATCTCCCCCCAAAAATATTTTTATTCTGAGATTTCATGTTAAAAAATTATCCAATCACTAATTAGAATCAATGACACTCCTGTTATTCAAAACATAAATTAATATCGTTCATAGTGTCCAATTTGTGAATTCCTTATCCTTTTTTGCAAAAATGTCAATCAAAAAAATTCCTAAATACGCAATTTGACAATCACTAGTTTTCGATTAAAAAAAAAACAGCGGGGAATCCCCACTCGTAATTGCTAATCACTTTAACCCTTTTTCTCCAAAGGTGCCAAGGAACGTAATCTCCTCAAAACTTAATCACACAGGAAGGAACATAAAGGCCCCAAATAGCATGGGAGGGAACATAAGCCCTTATAATAGCGTGGGGGGGAACATAAGCCAAGCAAATAGCACAGGAAGAACATACGCCAAGCAAATAGCATGGGAAGGAACGTAAGCCAAGCAAATAACATGGGAATTCCTATATACCCGAGCAAAATGGTACTTAAACCTCTACTTTCGTACACTACTCCCCATCCTTATTTAAACCCTCTTAAGAACTTTACATTTCCCTTAAATCTTCCCTTGTGGCATCATCCCACCCCTTAGGGGGTGGAACCTTTGGTTATCTGTCACCATTCATCCGCAGAACATGTCCGAGCTATCTCAACGCCTAGCCATCTGAAAAATGGATATATTATCAAAAATTGTTAATAAGACAAATCAATGTTATTTGAGACCCTAGCGTAAAAAAAAACAACAAAAATTGTCTATAAAAAATATATAAAACTGAAATTGTCATACCATTTAATAACAGTAAAGAAAATTTTGATATAAACCTTGTCTATGATGACTTTAGCTTTTGGACTCATTGTAATTCGTGCAAGTTTTAAACTGTTATGATAAATGGAAGCAATGCAAAGATAGGAAGAATTTATTCTTACAGAACTTAGATCAAACTTTTAATCATAAATAGTAACTTAAAGAAAAATACTAGATAATCAGTCATTAGCGAGCTACAAACCTCGGTCAGTGGAAAAAGCAAAAACTTCCTACACGTTGGCAAATTTGCACAAACTTGTGTGAATGATTAAATATTTGAAAAAATACCTCGGTGTTGCTAAGAAAACAATAGAAAAATTAGGGACGATAAAATTGGTCTATCTAGACCAACGTCGAGGCATGAAAACATCTTTACTGCTTTATTTTTAATCTGATGCTTAAGGAAAAAGACCAATTTTTACGCTCATACATCCTACCGTCTATATAATCGCTAGAAACAGCTATCTGGGTTTCTTAGATAACCGATAATATTCCGTCTTAATTTTTCTTAGTCTGAACAACAAATTGGAAGGTCATACAAAATCCTGGATACGGCTCTGGGTAAGAGACAATTTTTGTAATTTTATAAACTGTGTTGAATCTTGGAAAGATTCCAGGAATCCTTTTAGACATCACTAAAATACTTATTTCATGAGCTTTTGTTTAAATCATAGAAGAATTCTATGCCTTGAATCACATTGATTGCAAATACTATACTCCTCTGCATCAAAATTCTAGTTGGCAAATGTAACAGCTAGCTTCCCAGTAAATTCTATCAATTTACCAGTTATTCGTCGTTTGACCGTTTCTATGGACACAGCCCACGCCAATAACTCAAAGTGTGTGTGTGTTTTTTTGTGTTTGTTTGTTTGTGTGTTTTTGTTTTGTGTTTCTGTTTTTCTGTGTTTTTTTTTGTATGTGTGTGTGTAATTTTGTTATTTTTTGTGTGTGTTTGTATGTTTTGTGTTTTTTTGTGTCTGTGTGTGTTTGTATATTTGTGTGTTTTTGTGTTTGTTTGTGTGTTTGTGTTTGTTTGTGTGTTTGTGCGTTTTTGTTTGTGTGTGTGTTTGTGTGTGTTTGTGTTTATATGTGTGTGTGTTTGTGTGTGTGTGTGTTTGCTTGTGTTTTTGTGCGTGTGTGTGTTTGTTTGTGTCTGTTTGTGTCTGTTTGCTCGTGTGTGTTTGTGTGTGTCCGTGTGCGTGTGAGTGTGTGCGTGTCTGTGTGTGTGCAAGTTTTTGTGTGTGTGCGTGAACGTGTTTGCGTGTGCATGTACATTTGCGTGTACGTGTGCATGTGCATGTGTGTGTGTTTGTGTTTTACTGTGACTGTGTGTGTGTTTGTGTGTTTGTGTGGCTGTGAGTGTGTGTGTGTATATGTGTGCGTGTTTATGTGTGTGTGTGCGTGTGCTTGTGCCTATTTGGGTGTACGTGTGTGTGTGCGTGTGCTTGTGCATGTGTGTTTGCGTGTGTGTGTGTTTGTGTTTTGTGTGTGTGTTTGTGTGTGTGTTTGTGTTTGTGTGCGTGTGCGTGTGTGTGTGCATGTATATGCTTGTGCGTGTGTGCAAGTGCGTATGTATGTGTGTGCGTGTATGTGTGCTTGTGCATGTTTTTGTGTGTGCGCGTGTGTTTGTGTGTGCTTGTGCATGTGTGCGTGCGTGTGCGTGTGCATGATAATTTTTTTATAGCGCTCCAACCCACCCACACACAAACACACACACACACACATATACACATAAGAGAGAGAAGATAAATTCAATTTGCCTTACATTTTATTGGAAGAGCTAGTAAATTCCTCGGGATTTAAATGTCCTGGAGCCTCATCTTCTTGCATAACAGTTGCTTGACTCATTGCAACTTGAACTTCCTGGGGCAAGTCAGTAACTGGAAGTATTTCATTTACGGGTGGGAAGGTATACTTTAAAAGATCTTCGTCCATTCCTCACCCGGACATTACGATTCAATGGGTCTACCACCTGCCCAAGGCCTCAGTCTTTTCAGTGGATTAACATTGGCCTAGAAAAAAAAACAAAAATGTGACATAACCGAACTTATTGTTACAAGCACCCATAGTCTTTTTTTCTTAGCCTTTTAGGGGGGAAATTACGGTCATATTTCTATGTTCAAGAAAAATTTTAAGTTCAAAAAATAAAAAATTATAAGTCCAAAAAAATTTTCCCAAAAAAATTCCTCATGAAATTCGAAGTCCAAAAATAATTTTAAGTCTCATAAGAATTCCAGGTCACAAAATAATTCCAAGTCCCAAAAAAATAAAGTCCCGAAAAATTCGAAGACCTAATAAAATTATTTCCAAAAATATTTGTCAGTCCCCCCCCTTATAATTTAAGTCCAAAAAATTCCAAATCCCAAAAATTCCTAGCTCAAAACCAAATTTAAAAATCTCAAAGTCCCCTAAAAATTCTTTTTCAAAACTCCAATAATAATTCTATGCCCCAAAATAATTCTGTCTCCCCCAGCCCCCCCCCCCCCAAAAAAAAAGTTCAAAATCAAAAATAAATTAGATTCAACTCAAGGACTGAGCTTGTAAACGAAGTTAGTGCTTATATGCTTTTTAGTTTTGATATTTATCCTCACTGTCCCTTGAAGGTCCAGGTTCAAAATATTCCATGGATAGAAGTCAATAGTTCAAAAATGGCTAGCAGGGAGGTTTTTTTTTCAAACTAATGATTATGTATGACGTACAAACGCAGACAACTCGGTAAATGCTCCTGCTTAGTTTCGATATTGTTCCTTACCATCCCCTGAAGGTCCTGGTTTGAAATATTCCACAGATTGAATTCAATAGTCTAAGAAGGGCTATTAGGGTGAACTGATTTTTTAACTAAAGATAGTATACATATAATTCGGTAACTGAAGGGAGCATAAATGTCTTTTGATAAACCAAGAATACATGAAAAACAGTCCCCGTCAACTAAGCATACAACAAAAAATATATCGATTACTAACCTCTTGTATATTAGACTCCCTGTCTAAATTCCTTTGAGATACCTTCCCTGATCAAACTCAATTAATCCAGACTCCCTCTCAAAATTCCTTTGAGACATCTTCCCTGATCAAACTCAACCCCCATTCTCTTATATATAATATTTTAACATTCACGATGTTTTTTCCAGGAATTTTCTTATCTCAGAAAGCCGAGATAACAGGAGTTCCGGTGCGTAGTATTCATGGTATTTTTTCACCAATATCATGAAGAATTACGCAATACCAGATGCAATGGGAGAAAAAGCCGGTAGAACCTGCTGGGTTTTTATTTCATTGAGAAAATAAACCTGGCCAGCGATTGATTTGATTGATTGATTGATTGATTGGTGCTTCCCAAGAACATTATGGCTGTCATTTGAGTAGAGGTGGATACTAAGGGCTAGCAGCTCCAATGGTACACCGGGATCGGACATTATCAGGATCTGTTTAAGGGATATGAGGGATTAGTGACTCCAATAGTACACCAGGATAGGGCTGTATCGGAATATGTGTAAGGCATATTGTGGCTTAATGACTGCAATAGTACACCGGGATAGGGCTGTATTGAGTTCTGTGTAAGCGACACTACTTCCAGTCATTTTTGGCTCTTAAAAAGGGCACTAACGCTTCTAGCTTCCAGTAAAATTCCCCCATCTGTCCTGGAGACTCATCTTCTCGCATAACAGTTGCATGACGCATTGCAACTTGAACTTCCTGGGGCAAGTTGGTAAGTGGAAGTATATCATATATGGGCGGGAATGTATACTTTAAAAGATCTTCGTCCATTCCTAACCCGGACATTGTGATTCCAATGGGTCTACCACCGGCCCAAGGCCTTAATCTTTTCAGTGGATTAACATTGGCCTAAAAAAAAAATGTGACATAACCGAATTGATTATTACAAGCACACATAGTCTTTTTTTTCTTAGCCTTTTAGGGGGAAAATTAAGGTCACATTTCTATGTTCAAGAAAAATTTTAAGTTCAAAAAATAAAAAATTATAAGTCGAAAAATATTTTCCCAAAAAAAGTCCTAATGATTCCAAGTCCCAAAAAAATAAAGTCCCAAATAATTCGAAGACCTAAAAAAATTATGTCCAAAAATATTTGTCAGTCCCCCTCCCTCATAATTTAAGTCCAAAAAATTCCAAATCCCAAAAATTCCAAGTTCAAAACTAAATTTAAAAAACTCAAAGTCCCCTAAAAATTCTTTTTCAAAACTCCAATAATAATTATATGCCCCAAAATCATTCTGTCCCCCCCCCAAAAAAAAAGTTCAAAATCAAAAATAAATAAGATTCACCTGAAGGACCAAGCTTGTAAACGAAGGCAGTGCTTATATGCTTTTTAGTTTTGATATTTATCCTCACTGTCCCTTGAAGGTCCAGGTTCAAAATATTCCATGGATAGAAGTCAATAGTTCAAAAATGGCTAGCAGGGAGTGTTTTTTTCAAACTAATGATTATATATGACGTAAAAACGCATACAATTCGGTAAATGCTCCTGTTTAGTTCCGATATTGTTCCTTACCATTCCCTGAAGGTCCTGGTTCAAAATATTCCACAGATTGAATTCAATAGTCTAAGAATGGTTATTAGGGTGAACTGATTTTTTAACTAAAGATAGTATACATATACTTCGGTAACTGAAGGGAGTATAAATGTCTTTTGATAAACCAAGAATATATGAAAAACAGTCCCCGTCCACTAAGCATACAAAAAAAAATACATAGATTACTAACCTCTTGTATATTAGACTCCCTGTCTAAATTCCTTTGAGACATCTTCCCTGATCAAACTCAATTAATCCAGACTCCCTCTCAAAATTCCTTTGAGATATCTTCCCTGATCAAACTCAATCCCCATTCTTTTATATCTAATATTTTAACATTCACGATGCTTTTTCCAGGAATTTTCTTATCTCAGAAAGCTGAGATAACAGGAGTTCCGGTGCGTACTATTCATGGCATTGTTTCACTGACATCAGGAAGGATTGCCCAATACCAGATGCAACGGGAGAAAAAGCCGGTAGAACCTGCTGGGTTTTTATTTCATTGAGAAAATAAACCTGGCCAACAATTGAATTGATTGATTGATTGATTGATTGATCTTTCCAAAAAACATTATGGCTGTCATTTGAGTATAGGTGGATACAAAGGGCTAGCAGCTCCAATGGTACACCGGGATAGGACATTATCAGGATCTGTGTAAGGGATATGAGGGATTGGTGACTCAAATAGTACACCGGGATAGGGCTGTATCGGAATATGTGTAAGGCATATTGTGGCTTAATGACTGCAATAGTACACCGGGATAGGGCTGTTTTGAGTTCTGCGTAAGCGACACTAATTCCAGTCATTTTTGGCTCTTAAAAAGGGCACTAACGCTTCTAGCTTCCAGTCAAATTTCCCCCATCTGATCCAAAGTTTATATGACTACCCTTACCATAAAACCTTATATACCCGGGGGTATAGCTTATAATCGTTACCCCTGGGCGCTGGGGATTTATCTTCACCTTCAAAACATTGTTATATGTTCTTTGAACTATTGGTAACAAAATTGCTATGTCACAATTTCGAACAAAAGCGTTTGGGAAAAAGAGGTTGTCAGGGAGGGGGCGACTTTATTCCCTCTATCACTTTTTACTCTTTAAAGGGAACTAGAATTATGCGTTTTCAATCAAATGAGCCTTCTCTAAAGTTTACACGATCACACCTTCTATAAAATCCTAACCTGCCCCCAGGATACAGCCTACAACCTTTACCCCCACACTCCACGTGATTACCTCAACCCTAAGGACCTTGTTATGTGATCTTCGAACTATTTTTGAACAAATAGCTATCTCAAAATTTCAATCGGATGCAATTGACACTCTAGGTAGGTGAGGCCCTATTATTAGGCTTTGGACGTTTGTTTGCCTGTGATTCCACACATTTTAACGGTCCTGTGTTGATTCAAAATTCCTGGTCAATCAGCCTGAGACTCTAGGCGGGTGTGTCTTTCCAAAAGCAAACACACAAGTATTTTTCGATAAAATTTATACTTACTCCTACTGTTTACCCTTGTCGTTTAACCAAACACTTCGAAAACTATAGGTCTCCCCTTTCACCTGCAAGTCCATGTGTCATGTCATGTGTCAATCTCATGAGATGGTAATCCACCTGAGACTACAAGCGGCCAAGCCTATTAGGCTTAGATCACTTATTCACCTATGAGTCCAAGCAAATTCAGTCCCGCATTTTGTGCACCAGTTCAGTCGACATTGTCTGTTATAAGTCAACCCAGAATCAATCCAACCATTCATTCCTCAGTTTTATCACAAACTACCTTAGTCCTGTCCTAGGATGAATGCTTGGACAGAGTGATGATAGACTTATATATCAACAAGTGAAGTAACATCATTTTTACACAATCCTAAAAACAAGGTTTATGTCAGATTTGCCTCTCACTCAAACTATCTGTCTCGGTTTTTTATGACTTACTTTTGACTCATGTCTCCTGCCGGGCGCTGCTTGGCGTAGAGAGTGATGTGTGCCTCCTCCATCCACTTCGGTCCATGGCAAGCGTTTGCACATCGCTCAACCTGATATTTGCCATCGTCAGGAACTCGGACAGGCTGTCAGACCATCGTTTTTTCGGTCGGCCGCGAGGTCGCTTCCAACCGGCTTTGACAGGGTCAAAGTCATGGATCGTTTTCGCAGGTATGTGTGGAAGCATTCAAAGTAGGTGTCCGAACCATCGTAATGTTGGCTCGGCGGCTTGGGTCGAAAACCGAGACTGCTAGGTGAGCTGCAGCAGCTTCTCATTGCTGACGAAATCGAGCCATCGTAGACCTTCGATCCTCCTCAGGCTCTTCGAATGAAAGACATCAATTGCCTTGAGGGTTGTGGCTGAAGCTTGCCACGTGAATAAAATGTAAGACAAATTGAATTTATCTTCTCTCTCTTATGTGTATATGTGTGTGTGT
This sequence comes from Artemia sp. Qi Xiang Cuo, assembly GCF_049724085.1. NCBI lineage: Eukaryota > Metazoa > Arthropoda > Branchiopoda > Anostraca > Artemiidae > Artemia > Artemia sp. Qi Xiang Cuo. The sequence goes on along the minus strand of NC_142811.1, from coordinate 38,844,293 downwards.
GTTTGTGTATGGGTGGGTTGGAGCGCTATAACTAAAATTATTATGCACACGCACAAGCACGCACACATGCACAAGCACACACAAACACACGCGCACACACACAAACATGCACAATCACACATGCACGCACACACATACAAACGCACTAGCACACACGCACACGCAGATACACAAACACACACACTCACACGCACACGCACACACACACACACACACACACACACACACAAAACACAAACGCACACACACACACACACACACACACACGCACACGCACAAGCACACGCACACACAAACGCACACCCAAACCGGCACAATCACACGCACACACACACATAAACACGCAAACATACACACACGCAAACGCACACGCACGATCACACGCACACACACACGCACACCCAAACAGGCACAATCACACGCACACACACACACATAAACACGCACACATACACACACGCACACTCACATCCACACAAACGCACAAACACACACACAGACACACTAAAACACAAACACACACTCATGCACATGCACACGTACACGCAAATGTACATGCACACGCAATCACGTTCACGCACACACACAAACACATGCAAACACACAGACACGCACACACTCACACGCACTCTGACACACACAAACACACACAAACAAACAGACGCACACAAACACACGACCAAACAGACGCAAACACACAAACACAAACACACACAAATATACACACAAACACACACAACACACACAAACAAAAGCGCACAAGGATACACAAACACACACACAAACACATAAACACAGACATACACAAATACACAAACACAAAGACACACAAACATAAACATACACACACACAAACACACAAAAAAAGCACACACACTTTGAGTTATTGGCGTGGGCTGTGTCCATAGAAACGGTCAAACGACGAATAACTGGTAAATTGATAGAATTTACTGGGAAGCTAGCTGTTACATTTGCCAACTAGAATTTTGAAGCAGAGGAGTATAGTATTTGCAATCAATGTGATTCAAGGCATAGAATTCTTCTATGATTTAAACAAAAGCTCATGAAATAAGTATTTTAGTGATGTCTACAAGGATTCCTGGAATCTTTCCAAGATTCAACACAGTTTATAAAATTACAAAAATTGTCTCTTACCCAGAGCCGTATCCAGGATATTTTGTGACCTTCCAATTTGTTGTTCAAACTAAGAAAAATTAAGACGGAATATTATCGGTTATCTAAGAAACCCAGATAGCTGTTTCTAGCGATTATACAGACGGTAGGATGTATGAGCGTAAAAATTGGTCTTTTTCCTTAAGCATCAGGTTAAAAATTAAAGCAGTGAAGATGTTTTCATGCCTCGACGTTGGTCTAGGTAGACCAATTTTATCGTCCCTAATTTTTCTATTGTTTTCTTAGCAACACCGAGGTATTTTTTCAAATATTTAATCATTCGCCCAAGTTTGTGCAAATTTGCCAACGTGTAGGAAGTTTTTGCTTTTTTCCACTGACCGAGGTTTGTAGCTCGCTAATGACTGATTATCTAGTATTTTTCTTTAAGTTATTATTTATGATTAAAAGTTTGATCTAAGTTCTGTAAGAATGAATTCTTCCTATCTTTGCATTGCTTCCATTTATCATAACAGTTTAAAACTTGCACGAATTACAATGAGTCCAAAAGCTAAAGACATCATAGACAAGGTTTATATCAAAATTTTCTTTACTGTTATTAAATGGTATGACAATTTCAGTTTTACATATTTTTTTATAGACAATTTTTGTTGGATTTTTTTACGCTAGGGTCTCAAATAACGTTGATTTGTCTTGTTAACAATTTTTGATAATATATCCATTTTTCAGATGGCTAGGCGTTGAGATAGCTTGGACATGTTCTGCGGATGAATGGTGACAGATAACCAAAGGTTCCACCCTCTAAAGGGTGGGATGATGCCACAAGGGAAGATTTAAGGGAAATTTAAAGTTCTTAGGAGGGTTTAAATAAGGATGGGGAGTAGTGTACGAAAGTAGAGGTCTAAGTTCCATTTTGCTCAGGTATATAGGAATTCCCATGTTATTTGCTTGGCTTACGGTCCTTCCCATGCTATTTGCTTGGCGTATGTTCTTCCTGTGCTATTTGCTTGGCTTACGTTCCCTCCCATGCTATTATAAGGGCTTATGTTCCCTCCCATGCTATTTCGGGCCTTTATGTTCCTTCCTGTGTGATTAAGTTTTGAGGAGATTACGTTCCTTAGCACCTTTGGAGAAAAAGGGTTAAAGTGATTAGCAATTACGAGCGGGGATTCCCCGCTGGGTTTTTTTAATCGAAAACTAGTGATTGTCAAATTGCGTATTTAGGAATTGTTTTGATTGACATTTTTGCAAAAAAGGATAAGGAATTCACAAATTGGACACTATGAACGATATAAATTTATGTTTTGAATAATAGGAGTGTCATTGATTCTAATTAGTGATTGGATAATTTTTTAACATGAAATCTCAGAATAAAAATATTTTTGGGGGGAGATGGGTTGATTGTGTACTGTATAATACACAAGTGATGTTTAGACAGTGTTGTCAACTGTTTCCTGATTCCATGTGGTTTCTCTTTACTTAGTGCTCATTAAAAACGAAATTTTTGTGTTAAATAAGTAGTTCTTGTATCTTTTAAAAGAGCTTTACGGGGTTTGAGAGACTCTTTTGCCTGATTCCATGTGGTTTTTCTTTACCTGTGCCCATTAATAACGAAATTTGTGTAGAAAATTCGAATAGGACGGATTCAATGGGAAATTGGAGTGGCTTTTTCCCTTTTTAATATTCGAAAGTGTATGTAAGGCAACTAACACCCCAGCCACGCCCAACAATTACCCAAACACAAACAAACAAAATTTTGATATAGCTATTTTGTCCAGTGTAGTTGATTTCCAGATAGAAATTATGTTTCTGAGGAGGATACCCCCCCCCCCACCGCCGTCAGGGCCCGGGTTGTAAGTTATGCCCTGGGGGCATTTAATGTTTTTATAGGAGGCATTGTCGTAGAAACTTCAAAAAAGGCTCATTCGATTGGAAATTCAAAAGGCTAGTGCCCTTTTTATAGTCAAAAGTGATTGGAGGGCAACTAGCTCTCCCAACCATCATTCCCTCAAAAACATCCAATCAATATCATGCGATAGTCAATTGGTTCAACGTAGTTGATTTCCAGATATAAAATATGTTTCTGAGGAGGACACTCCCCACAACCCTCGGGGCAAGGGTTTTAAGTTATACCGTGAGGCCATTTAAGAACAATGTTGGCACAATGTATTATTTATTATTTTTTTTCATTTAGAGCAGGGCACTTCGTATCGAAGAAGTTGTTGTAGAAACTTCAAAAAGGGCTCATTCAATTGGAAATTTGAGTGGCTTGTGCCCTTTTTAATAGTCGAAAGTGATTGGAAAGCAACTAACGCTCCTTTCACACCCACCATTTCCCGAAATACATCCAACCAAAATTTTGGGATAGCCATTTTGTTTAGCGTAGTTGATTTCCAGATAGAAAATATGTTTTTAAGGAGGACACTCCCCCACAGCCTTCTGGGCAAGGGAAGTAAGTTATGCCCTTGGAGAATATAAGGTTTTTATAGAGGGCGGTGTCGTAGAAACTTCAAAAATGGCTTGTTCGATTGGAAATTCAAAGGGCTAGTGCCCTTTCTAATGCTCAAAAGTGATTGGAGGGCAACTAACCCCCCTCTCACGCCCACTGTTCCCCCAAACACATCCAATCAAAATTTCAGATAGCCATTTTATTCAATGTAGTTTTAGGTTCTGTAAATCAGGATGACGACCCCCTAACAGCCCTCAGGGCAAGGGTTGTAAGTTATTCCCTGGGGGCATATAAGGTTTTTATAGAACGCGTATAGAAACTTCAAAAAGGGCTCACTCGATTAGAAATTGAAATGGCTAGTGCCCTTCTTAATAGTCGAAAGTAATTGGAAGGCGACTAACACCCTTTCCACGCCCATTATTTCCCCAAACACATCCAATCAAAATTTTGAGATAGCCATTTTGTTCCACGGAGTTTAAAGCTCAGGAAATTATACCTTTGATCAGGACAATCCCCCCACAGTCTTCAGGGCAAGGGTTATAAGTTATGCCCCGTGGGTATATAAGTTTTTATTGAAATCTTTGTCGTAGAAACTTGAAAAAGGGCTCATTTAATTGGAAATTCAAAGGTCTAGTGCCCTTTTTAATAGTCGAAAGTGGTTTGAGGGCAACTAACCCCCCTCTCTCGCCCACCTTTTCCCCAAACACATCTAATCAAAAGTTTTAGATAGAAATTTTGTTCAGCGTTGTTGATTTCCAGATGGAATTTATGTTTTTGAGGAGGACACCCCCCACACAGCCCTCAGGGCAAGGGTGGTGAGTTATGCCCTGGGGGTTTATTAGGTTTTTATAGAACGCGTTGCCGTAGAAACTTCAAAAATGGCTCGTTCAATTGGAAATTGAAATGGCTAGTGCCCTTTTTAATAGTCGAAAGTGATTGGAAGGCAATTAACACCCCTTCCACGCCCAGCATTCCCCAAAAATATACAATCAAAATTTTTAGACACACATTTTGTTCCACGCAGTATAAAGTTCGGGAAATTATACGTTTGAGCAGGACACTCCCCCCACAGTCTTCAGGGTAAGGGTTATAAGTTATGCCCTGGGGGCACATAAGGTTTTTATTGAAATTTTTGTCATAGAAACTTAAAAAAGGGCTCATTCAATTGAAAATTCAAAGGGATAGTGTCTTTTTTATAGTCGATGGTGATTTAAGGGTAACTAACCCCTTTCACGCCCACCTTATGCCCAAACATATCCAATCGAAATTTTTAGATAGCCATTTTATTTAACGTAATTGAAAGTTTTGGAAATTAGGTTTTTAAGGATGACAACCCATCCCCCCAAATCCCTCAGGGCAAGGGTTGTCAGTTATGACCTGGGAGCATGTAAGGTTTTTATAGAAAGCGATGTTGTAAAAACATCAAAAAGGACTCATTCAATTGAAAATTGAAAGGGCTAGTGCCCTTTTAATAATCGAAAGTGATTGAAGGGCAACTAACCATCCTCTCATGCCCACCATTTCTCCACACATTCAATCAAAGTTTAGAGATAGCCATATTGTTCAACGTAGTTGAAAGCTCTGGAAATTTTCTATTTACGGATGACAAACCCCCTAGAGTCCCCAGGGCAAATGTTGTAAGTTAAGATAGATCAAAATGCACTGTGTTAATTTTAATTCTCAATAAGGTATCTCTGCAGTATCCCAAGGACGACTGAGGGTATTATATTTAAACTTTGGGGGCTACTTCTGCTTTGAAAATTTAACCAAATCAAAATAGCGTAAGTGTATGCAAGCTATCAAAGAAAGTAAACAGATTTTTTTTCCCGAATGGTATCAAGTTTACTATTTCAGGTCAACTAGAGGAGGTATAAAACTAAGTTAAACCCTACTATTTGTGTCCAAATTTTTAAAAGGGTACATGCTGTTGAAAATTGCTGAAAAATTTTCTCCAGCATACAAATAGCAGGCCAAACTATAAAGTCTTAAGAAAAAGAAAAGATTTAAACTATTGTTATCTTTTTCGCTGAAAAGACTATGTCAATATAAAACAAATAGAAATTAATTAAAAAAACTTTTTCCATAAAATAAATTTTTCAAAGAAAAGTAAAGAAGTCCATTAAACCAAAAATGACAAAAAATTAAATTAAAATAATCCACCAAGCGTGAAACTACCACAAATCATCATCAATTAATAAATGAAACCCAAAACGAACAGAAATTACAATAAATAACCGAGTCAAACTCAAAAAACGGGCAGAATTTAAAATGAGTAGGGCTCAAAACCCCTATGCCTTCCCAAGGCCAGAACATGATTTGCACTTTACTGGAAAGAATACAAATGGAATGTGCATTGTCACTTTAATATACATATACTGATATTTGTTAATCAAAATTTTAATATTAATTGATTTATAAAAGTTATAAAAGTAAAAACATTTATATTTTTCCAGTAAAGTGTAAATTATCGATGCTGATTTAATTAATTTTTTTTAATTAATTTCCCTTAAACGCCTCTACTGCATGGCTAATATTCCAAATACACATACTGCAATCCTGAATTCTAACCTGCCTTGGCACGTGGATAGAACGATTTTTAAGGCATCTATTGATATTTTAAAGAAAAGTCAAATTGATTAGTGTTTATTAATGCATAATGAAGTCATTAAAAAAAGGAGGTTATTCATGATTTGTTTTGGAGAGTGTAGAAACGAGCGGGAGTGAGCGTGAAGAACTGTTTTGGTAACGGCCTGCCTATATGTCTTAAACGGCTGGGGGAAATTGACTCAAGTGCCTGTACTTCCCACAACCCATCAATAGAATAATGAGTTTAGTTGGGATGATTGGTTTGTTATAACTGATAAGAAGACTTGGTTACAGATGAGGACAAAGGATTTTAAAATATCTGATGATACTTTTTGGAGAGTCATAGGGGTGAAAGGATGAAATGGTAGTTCATAATCCCTGATACAAATTTTTGGAACTGGAACTTCTAAAAAAAATACTAGCGTAAAGAGCGAGGTATTGATGACGGGACAATCCCCCTCGTATATGTAATATTTTCTGTTCGTTTTAATGTTTCTTCTTACTTTCAGTTGAGAATTTTTTTTAAATTTATTTAATTATTGATTTTTTTATTGTTTTTAAAATATCGTCAAAAAATCCAGCTCCTCCTCCCTGGAAAATTTCCTTCCCCCTCATAAAGATCCTCTTACTTACCCCCCCCCCCACCCGAAAGATAAGTCCTCCCTGAAAAATATCTGTAGACTTCCCAATAGACAATACTATATGTTAATAAAGGTCAAAGTTCATAGCTTGCAGCCCTTCCTCAGGGGAGGGGGGGTTGTGGGGAGTCCATTAAATATTTTAAGGGTGTTTCATTCCTTTTCCAAATATCGGGCAAAGGAAGCTCTAAGTGAAGCTTTCTTATTGCCATAATGGACCAAAGTCTGAGGATTAGTATTGGAGGTTGCATAGTTGGAGCTTTGTGACCTCTGGAGACCCTTCGAGACAAAATTTGGCCCGATATATTCAATTACACACTATCTCTAGTTTGGCCTTTTTAGTTATCATACAAAATCTGTTAATACCCAAAGACAACTAAACATACAAAATTTGACCACGACTACCAAAACTGCACAACTTCACCTGGAGGTTCTTTTTCAATAGAAATTGAATTCCTTCCTTTTTCTAATTTATCAAGATATGTGTGATTGTGCAAGTTTTCATTTCTAATAAAGAAAAAGAATATTGTTTGTGTCCTTTGTGCTTTAAAATTAACGAGGTTTGAATCTACAGGAAGTAAAGAAGCAAAAGAAAAACAAAAAGAAAAATCATCCTTACAAGAAATATCTTTAATTTTTTTAACCAAAATAGGATAAACAAGAGTAAAAAAAAACAAAAAAAAACATAAAGCAGACATTCATAAAATATCAATAAAATAGTATCAGAAATCAATAAAATACGGTTCTTTCAACTGAAAGTAAGGAGCAATATTAAAACTTCCAACAAATTGGAATAATTCTGTTAATTACGCGGTTACCCTATTTTAAAGCCCCTCATCTTTACGCTAAGTAGCACTTTTTCACCCCTTTAAGAGGTATGAACAAAACCCAAGAGAATGATTAATAATTCCTTTTGGTTTTAAAGTTGCTCTACGCTTTATTTGAAGAAAAAAAATTATATTTTTATTCAGTATGAGAACAGACAAACTCAACAAAAAAATAAACAGATAGTGGTCGCGAAGTGTAAGTAAGTAGTGATGCAGCTCACTAGTAGCCAAAACTCTAAAAAACAGTCATGATAATAATGGGTACATAAAAAGAATCGAATTCTGATGCTTGTTCAAAATATATAAAACTCTAGAGAGGTTTAATGTTACATGTCAAAAATTTTGCGGCTGATATCCAATAAAATCAGCAAGGTTTTAATAATGCCTTGAAATAAGGGGGAGCTCTTAAATCCACACAAATTATAAGAGATTCTGAAGATCCAGCACCTGGACTTAAGAAACCCAAGCGAAAAAGAACCTTTCATTTTTATCCACATAGACTTCATCTTGAAAAAATATTCAAAACAAATTCATAAATTTTAAACGCCAATTTAATACACTAATATTTTATTACTTGTTATTTTGGTGGCAAAAAAAAAAAAATTTAGGTGGCAACCTATTACAGGAAAAGCCTCTCGGTTTATGACTGCAGTAAGACCTTCTGGCAAAATAGTGAATAAATTTATTGTAAGAATAAAATTTGATGAAGAATTAAAGGTGGTCCACGTTGACTAATTCTCATATTTAAATTAGCACTTTGGATATTTTTGAATAGTTTTCTGGTAATTCCCCTTGTTCGGCAAGATTATCAATGGCAAGCAATGTTGTTTGGAAAAAGGTCCCCTCAATTTTATTCCACATAGAGGCCCTCATGCACAAGATTCACAACCAGTACATGAAATTTTAAATCCAATTTTAGACACAAATCTTTTATTCTTTTTGGTCTTGGTGGCAAATAAAGTTAATCTAGTTAATCCTTTCAAGCTGCTTAGAATACTAATTTTGGCCAATTTTCTAGGGAGAAAAAGAATACCATAGGGTATGCTTACCAAAGGAACTGCAGTTTTAATCTGCTCGTCTTCCTTTTCACGCCCCAAAAGGAGTAAAAAAAAAAATTATGGGTACTGATACCCTCTTAAAAAGTTCACCAAATAAATCAAAACAGACATATTGAGTCCATTTTTGGGGAAGAGGGGATATGCTCTTTTTTCACTTTTTTCAGCACATAAGAACCCTCTTACATAATAAACGTGTCGGCGTAAGTTCAGAACATGTAATTAAAAATTGTTGTCATTGAGGTTTCTCATGCAATGCCAATCAAAAATAAATTTAGGTTCTACTTTGAATACTGTTTTGAGGTAGCTCTGGCACAAATATTAGGAAAAAAACAAGTTTTTCAATTTTTCAAAATTTTGGTTACCTTGTTCAAGGGCTGTGAGTTAACGAAATTTAGATAATTTAAAGGCCCCCTCCCTCTCAAATAAATCTTATAGTTTACTTAAAGCAAGCGAAAGAAATAAACATTCTAAAAATTACAAACTTACAAACTACATATGTGGCATTTAGACAGTTTCTTATCTGTATGCACTGCTTGATGTGTGTTCAAATTTGCAGCGTGAGAAAACGTCTTGTTACATATGTCGAACTTAAACAGTTTTTCACCCGTATGTGCTCTTTGGTGCTGATTCAAATATTCTGCATGAAAAAAACTTTTGCCACAAACATCACAGTTTCTCACCTGTATGCATTCTTTGATGGCTTTTCAAATTTGATGCTTGAGAAAAGGTTTTGTCACATACATCACATTTAAACGGTTTTTCACCCGTATGTATTCTTTGGTGCTGGTTCAAATTTCCTGCAGGAGAAAAGATCTTGTCACATACATCACAATTAAACGGTTTTTCACCTGTATACACCCTTTGTTGCCGGATAAAATCATGCATTCGAGAAAATATCTTGTCACGTACATCACACTTAAACAGTTTTTCACCCGTATGTATTCTTTGGTGCGTGTTCAAATTTGATACTTGAGAAAAAGTCTTGTCACATACATCACATTTAAATAGTTTTTCACCTGTATGTATTTTTTGGAGATGGTTCAAATGTACTTCATGAGAAAAGGTCTTGACACAAACATAACGCTGAAGCGATTTAAACTGGATCGGATTTTCACCCGTGTGCATTCTTTGTTGCTGTTTAAAATTTCATGCCAGAGAGAAGTTCTTGTCACATAGATTACAGTTAAATGGTTTTCACACTTATGTATTCTTTGGTTCTTGTTAAAATTTCCTGCTTGAGAAAAAGTCTTTTCACATACATAACATTTAAACGGTTTTTCACCCGTATGCATTCTTTGGTGCTGGTTCAAATTTCCTGCTTGAGAAAAGGTCTTGACACAAATATCACATTTAAACGCTTTTTCACCTGTATGCATTCTTTGGTGCTGTTTCAAATTTGATGCTAGATAAAACGTCTTGTCACTTTCATCAAATTTAAACGGTTTTTCACTGGTATGCATTCTTTGTTGCTGGTTCAAATTTCCTGCATGAGAAAAGGTCCTGTTACATTAAAAAAAAGTTAAGAACGAAGAAAGGAATAAAATGTAAAATCAAAACTCAAAACCGAAAACAAAAATATATCTTTCCATATGTTTTAAAAGTGTAGAGTTAAAAAAACAAAACAAAAACAAAAAAAAAAATAAATCAAAATATAACTACACAAAAAAACCGAAAAAAAATAATAAATAATCAAATATGGTAAAAGTTTACAGAGTTGAAAAAAAGAGAAAAAAAACAGTATATAATTCTATATATTTTAACAATTAATTTAATTTTTGATCCCTCTTTCTCCCTCGTGGCGATACTTATATTAGCTTTTAAAATTAGTTATTCTAATTTAACAAAAGAGCGAAAATGAAACCTTAAGCGATCAAAAAGTATAAGGAGGGGTAAATTAAACCAGAAGTAAAGGATAGGAAATATTACAACAAATACTGGGAATTATTGTAACTAAAAGAGGAAGAGCTAGTATAATGAAAAGATAAATTTCAGGCAAATTTTTTTGTTTTTCGCAAATCTTTGGATAAAAAAAACAAAAACGACGAAGGTCACAATTACCTCAGATTTAAAAAAAGTTCAAATAGGATAAATCCTTTCAAAAGACAGTAAAAAAAATGACTAAAGTTACGGATATTTTGGTCAAACACACAGTGACACAGTCATCAGCAAATAACCAGTATTATTTGTCATCGTTTTTCACTTTCTATTAAAATAATTTATTTCTATTTCAACTGTTATCTGTAAAAACTGAATAAAACGTTACTTTCATGTTTTTTTTTTATCCAAAAGGACTCGCTATGTTCTTTTAGCTATATATTTACAACAGCTCGTTCTAAAAACAAACGAAAAACTTGTGACTTCATCTGCACAAAATTAATTATAAGGAGAAATATACACTATAAATGAAGATTTTGAAAATTATATAGAGCTATAGTTTTAATGTTTATTATCAAGCCTTTTGAAAAATAATAAACCTACCAAACTCCTTTTAAGTGAAAACTTATAAATGTTCATGATATACAACAAAAACGGTTCTTTGGAAAATTAAAGGCCTTCTCACTGTCACATGGTAAACCATTTTCAACTTCTAAAATAAGTTTTAGATTAAAAAGATATAGAAAAAGTTAACAGTAAACCTTACTAAACAAATCTCACTTTTTCTTTTTAGCTACATGTAAAAATGTAAATATATAGAGATTATATGTATACATAAAATCAGATGTAAATGTAAGTTTTTTTAACAAATCGTTTCAAAGCTGCTTTTTATAATAGGCAGCGCAATAGCGTTGCCTAAGTAAAGAACGATGTTGACACAATGGTTTATTTATTTACTGATTTGTTTTAGACCGGGGCACTTCGTATAGAAAGATTTGTCGCAGGAACTTCAAAAAGAGCTCAATCGATTGGAATTTTAGAGAGCTAGTGCCCTTTTTAATAGTCAAAAGTGATTAGAGGGCAACCAGCTAGCCCAACACCCATCATTTCCGCATATCACATCCAGTTAAAAATTTGAGACAGCCACTTCGTCCAGCGTAGTTGGAATTTCCGAAAATTATGTTGGAATTTCCGGAATTTCTCCCCAAAGCTCCCAGTCCATAAGTTGTAAGTTATACCTTAGGGACATATGTTTTAATAGTAAGAATAGTCATATAAACTTCGGAGGTGGCTCATTGGATTGCCATTGGCACTAGACATTCTAGTTCTAGACATTAACACAGAACCGGTCACAAAAAGACCTTTGAGGTTAGCTGCCAAAAAGGCTGGATTAGCAATAAGAACGTGTTTTTGAATTATTTTTTTTTCATCTCAATGAATCGCCTTGTTTTACCTCACTTTTTATCAGTCCTGGTAAAACTTCGCTGAAGTAAGGATGCTGGGACTGTTTTGAAAAATCTTACATTGAGTTTTATTGGTCACATATTGTTGTCTTTCTTCTTTTATAAATTTTTGTCTTGCTGAGGACGGCCCTTGGACACAGGGCTGAAATATTCATTATCTTCACTGTCTTACGAAAAGAATATATATATTCTTATATATATATATATATATATATATATATATATATATATATATATATATATATATATATATATATATATATATATATATATATATATATATATATATATATATATATATATATATATATATATATATATATATATATATATATATATATATATATATATATATATATATATATATATATATATATATATATATATAGAGAGAGAGAGAGAGAGTGATAGAGAGAGCGAGAGAGAGAGAAAGAGAGAGAGAGAGAGAGAGAGAGAGAAAAAGATATATATATATATATATATATATATATATATATATATATATATATATATATATATATATATATATATATATATATATATATATATATATATATATATATATATATATATATATATATATATATATATATATATATATATATATATATATATATATATATATATATATATATATATATATATATATATATATATATATATATATATATATATATATATATATATATATATATATATATATATATATATATATATATATATATATATATATATATATATATATATATATATATATATATATATATATATATATATATATATATATATATATATATATATATATATATAAATGTCAAATTGCGTATTTAGGAATTGTTTTGATTGACATTTTTGCAAAAAAGGATAAGGAATTCACAAATTGGACACTATGAACGATATTAATTTATGTTTTGAATAGTAGGAGTGTCATTGATTCTAATTAGTGATTGGATAATCTTTTAACATGAAATCTCAGAATAAAAATATTTTTGGGGGAGATGGGTTGATTGTGTACTGTATAATACTCAAGTGATGTTTAGACAGTGTTGTCAACTGTTTCCTGATTCCATGTGGTCTCTCTTTACTTAGTGCTCATTAAAAACGAAATTTTTGTGGTAAATAAGTAGTTCTTGTATCTTTTAAAAGAGCTTTACGGGGTTTGAGAGACTCTTTTGCCTGATTCCATGTGGTTTTTCTTTACCTGGTGCCCATTAATAACGAAATTTGTGTAGAAACTTCGAATAGGGCTGATTCAATGGGAAACTGGAGTGGCTTGTTCCCTTTTTAATAGTCGAAAGTGATTGTAAAGCAAGTAACACCCGGACCACGCCCAACTGTTCCCCAAACACATCCAATCAAAATTTGAGATAGCCAATTTGTCCAGTGTAGTTGATTTCCAGATGGAAATTATATTTTTGAGGAGGATACCCCCCCCCACAGCCGTCAGGGCAAGGGGTGTTCGTTATGCCCTGGGGGCATGTAATGTTTTTATAGACGGTACTGTCGTCGAAACTTCAAAAAATGCTCATTCGATTGGAAATTCAAAAGGCTAGTGCCCTTTTTATAGTCAAAAGTGATTGGAGGGCAACTAGCCCTCCCACCCATCATTCCCCCAAAAACATCCAATCAAAATCTTGAGATAGCCAATTGGTTCAACGTAGTCGATTTCCAGATAGAAAATATGTTTTTGAGGAGGACACTCCCCCAAAACCCTCGGGGCAAGGGTTTTAAGTTATACCGTGAGGTTATTTAAGAACAATGTTGGCACTATGTATTATTTTTTTTTTTCCTTTAGAGCCGGGCACTTTGTATCGAAGAAGTTGTCGTAGAAACTTCAAAAAGGGATCATTCATTTGGAAATTGGAGTGACTTGTGCACTTTTTAATAGTCGAAAGTGATTGGAAAGCAACTAATGCTCCTTCCACACCACCATTTCCCGAAATACATCCAACCAAAATTTTGGGATAGCCATTTTGTTTAGCGTAGTTGATTTCCAGATAGAAAATATGTTTTTGAGGAGGACACTCCCCCACAGCCTTCTGGGCAAGGGAAGTAAGTTATGCCCTTGGAGAATATGAGGTTTTTATAGAAGGCGTTGTCGTAGAAACTTCAAAAAGGCTTTTTCGATTGGAAATTCAAAGGGCTAGTGCCCTTTCTAATACTCAAAAGTGATTGGAGGGCAACTAACCCCCCTCTCACGCCCACTTTTCCCCCAAACACATCCAATCAAAATTTCAGATAGCCATTTTATTCAATGTCGTTTTAGGTTCAGTGAATCGGGATGACGAACACCTAACAGCCCTCAGGGCAAGGGTTGCAAGTTTTTCCCTGGGGGCATATAAGGTTTTTATAGAACGTGTATAGAAACTTCAAAAAGGGCTCACTCGATTAGAAATTGAAATGGCTAGTGCCCTTCTTAATAGTCGAAAGTAATTGGAAGGCGACTAACACCCTTTCCACGCCCATTATTTCCCCAAACACATCCAATCAAAATTTTGAGATAGCCATTTTGTTCCACGGAGTTTAAAGCTCAGGAAATTATACCTTTGATCAGGACAATCCCCCCACAGTCTTCAGGGCAAGGGTTATAAGTTATGCCCCGTGGGTATATAAGTTTTATTGAAATCTTTGTCGTAGAAACTTGAAAAAGGGCTCATTTAATTGGAAATTCAAAGGTATAGTGCCCTTTTTAATAGTCGAAAGTGGTTTGAGGGCAACTAACCCCCCTCTCTCGCCTACCTTTTTCCCAAACACATCTAATCAAAAGTTTTAGATAGAAATTTTGTTCAGCGTTGTTGATTTCCAGATGGAATTTATGTTTTTGAGGAGGACACCCCCCACACAGCCCTCAGGGCAAGGGTTGTGAGTTATGCCCTGGGGGTTTATTAGGTTTTTATAGAACACGTTGTCGTCAAAACTTCAAAAAGGGCCCATTCGATTGTAAATTGATATGGCTACTGCCCTTTTTAATAGTCAAAAGTGATTGGAAGGCAACTAACACCCCTTCCACGCCCTCCATTTCCCCAAAAGTATCCAATCAAAATTTTTAGATAGCCATTTTGTTCAACTCAGTTGAAAGTTCTGGGAATTATACCTTTGAGCAGGACTCTCCCCCACAGTTTTCAGGGCAACGGTTATAAGTTATGCCCTGGAGCCTTATAAGGCTTTTATTGAAATCTTTGTCGTAGATACTTGAAAAAGGGCTCATTCGATTGGAAATTCAAAGGGCTAGTGTCTTTTTTATAGTCGATGGTGATTTGAGGGTAACTAACCCCCTTTCACGCCCACCTTATGCCCAAACATATCCAATCGAAATTTTTAGATAGCCATTTTATTTAACGTAATTGAAAGTTTTGGAAATTGGGTTTTCAAGGATGACAACCCTTCCCCCCCACAACCCTCAGGGCAAGGGTTGTCAGTTATGACCTGGGAGCGTGTAAGGTTTTTATAGAAAGCGATGTTGTAAAAACATCAAAAAGGACTCATTCAATTGAAAATTGAAAGTGCTAGTGCCCTTTTAATAATCGAAAGTGATTGAAGGGCAACTAACCATCCTCTCATGCCCACCATTTCTCCACACATTCAATCAAAGTTTAGAGATAGCCATATTGTTCAACGTAGTTGAAAGCTCTGGAAATTTTCTATTTACGGATGACAAACCCCCTAGAGTCCCCAGGGCAAAGGTTGTAAGTTAAGATAGATCAAAATGCACTGTGTTAATTTTAATTCTCAATAAGGTATCTCTGCAGTATCCCAAGGACGACTGAGGGTATTATATTTAAACTTTGGGGGCTACTTCTGCTTTGAAAATTTAACCAAATCAAAATAGCGTAAGTGTATGCAAGCTATCAAAGAAAGTAAACAGATTTTTTTCCCGAATGGTATCAAGTTTACTATTTCAGGTCAACTAGAGGAGGTATGAAACTAAGTTAAACCCTACTATTTGTGTCCAAATTTTTAAAAGGGTACATGCTGTTGAAAATTGCTGAAAAATTTTCTCCAGCATACAAATAGCAGGCCAAACTATAAAGTCTTAAAAAAAAGAAAAGATTTAAACTATTGTTTTCTTTTTCGCAGAAAAGACTATGTCAATATAAAACAAATAGAAATTAATTTAAAAAAACTTTTTCCATAAAATAAATTTTTCAAAGAAAAGTAAAGAAGTCCATTAAACCAAAAATGACAAAAAATTAAATTAAAATAATCCACCAAGCGTGAAACTACCACAAATCATCATCAATTAATAAATGAAACCCAAAACGAACAGAAATTACAATAAATAACCGAGTCAAACTCAAAAAACGGGCAGAATTTAAAATGAGTAGGGCTCAAAACCCCTATGCCTTCCCAAGGCCAGAACATGATTTGCACTTTACTGGAAAGAATACAAATGGAATGTGCATTGTCACTTTAATATACATATACTGATATTTGTTAATCAAAATGTTAATATTAATTGATTTATAAAAGTTATAAAAGTAAAAACATTTATATTTTTTCAGTAAAGTGTAAATTATCGATGCTGATTTAATTAATTTCCCTTAAACGCCTCTACTATATGGCTAATATTCCAAATACCTATACTGCAATCCTGAATTCTAACCTGCCTTGGCACGTGGATAGAATGATTTTTAAGGCATCTATTGATATTTTAAAGAAAAGTTAAATTGATTAGTGTTTATTAATGCATAATGAAGTCATTAAAAAAGGAGGTTATTCATGATTTGTTTTGGAGTGTAGAAGAGAGCGGGAATTAGCGTGAAGAACTGTATCGGTAACGGCCTGCCTAAAGGTCTTAAACTGCTGGGGGAAGGTGACTCAAGTTCCTGCACTTCCCACAACGCATCAATAGAATAAGGAGTTTAGTTGGGATGATTGGTTTGTTATAACTGATAAGAACACTTTGTTACAGATGAGGACAAAGTATTTTAAAATATCTGATGATACTGTTTGGAGAGTCATAGGGGTGAAAGGATGAAATGGTAGTTCATAATCCCTGATACAAATTTTTGGAACTGGAACTTCTAAAAAAAATACTTTAGCGTAAAGAGCGAGGTATTGATGACGGGACAACCCCCCTCGTATATGTAATATTTTCTGTTTGCTTTTATATTTCTTCTTACTTTTAGTTGAGAATTTTTTTAAATTTATTTAATTAATGATTTTTTTATTGTATTTTAAATAACGTAAAAAAATCCAGATCCTCCTCCATGGACAATTTCCTTCCCCCGTGGAACGTTCATCTTACTTACCCTCCCCCCCCCACCCGAAAGATAAGTCCTCCCTGAAAAATATCTGTAGACTTCCCAATAGACAATACTATATGTTAATAAAGGTCAAAGTTCATAGCTTGCAGCCCTTCCACAGGGGAGGGGGGGCTGTGGGGAGTCCATTAAATATTTTAAGGGTGTTTCATTCCTTTTCCAAAGATCGGGCAAAGGAAGCTCTAAGTGAAGCTTTCTTATTGCCATAATGGACCAAAGTCTGAGGATTAGTATTGGAGGTTGCATAGTTGGAGCTTTGTGACCTCTGGAGACCCTTGGAGACAAAATTTGGCCCGATATATTCAATTACACACTATCTCTAGTTTGGCCTTTTTAGTTATCATACAAAATCTGTTGATACCCAAAGACAACTAAACATACAAAATTTGACCACGACTACCAAAACTGCACAACTTCACATGGAGGTTCTTTTTCAATAGAAATTGAATTCCTTCCTTTTTCTAATTTATCAAGATATGTGTGATTGTGCAATTTTTCATTTCTAATAAAGAAAAAAAAAATATTGTGTGTGTCCTTTGTGCTTTAAAATTAACGAGGTTTTAATCTACATGAATTAAAGAATCAAAATAAAAACAAGAATAAAAATTACCCTTAAAAAAAATATTTTTAATTTAATTTAACTATAAAAGTATAAACAAGAGTAAAAAAAACGAAACCAAAAAAACAAAGCAGACACTCATAAAATATCATTACAATAGTATAAGAAATCAATAAAATACGGTTCTTTCAACTGAAAGTCAGGAGCAATATTAAAACTTCAAACAAATTGGAATAATTCTGTTAATTACGCGGTTACCCTATTTTAAAGCCCCTCATCTTTACGCTAAGTAGCACTTTTTCACCCCTTTATGAGGTATGAACAAAACCCAAGAGAAGGATTAATAATTCCTTTTGGTTTTAAATTTGCTCTACGCTTTAGTTGAAGAAAAAAAAATTATATTTTTATTCAATATGAGAACAGACAAACTCAACAAAAAAATAAACAGTTCGTGGTAGCGAAGTGTAAGTAAGGAGTGATGCAGCTCAATAGTAGCCAAAACTCTAAAAAACAGTCATGATAATAATGGGTACATAAAAAGAATCGAATTCTGATGCTTGTTCAAAATATATAAAACTCTTGAGAGGTTTAATGTTACATGTCAAAAATTTCGAGGCTGATACCCAATAAAATCAGCAAGGTTTTAATAATGCCTTGAAATAAGGGGGGGAGCTCTTAAATCCAGACAAATTATAAGAGATTCTGAATATCCAGCAACTGGACTTAATAAAACCAAGCGAAAAAGAACCTTTTCATTTTTATCAACATAGACGTCCTCTTTAAACAATATTCACAACAAATTAATAAAATTTAAACGCCAATTTAATACACGAATATTTTATTACTTCTTATTTTGGTGGCAAAAAAAAAAAAAAATTTAGGTGGCAACCAGTTACAGGAAAAACCGCGCGGTGTTTGACTGCAGTAAGACCTTCTGGCAAAATAGTGAAGAAATTTATTGTAAGAAGAAAATTTGATGAAGAATTAAAGGTGGTCCACGTTGACTAATTCTCATATTTAAATTAGCTCGTCTTCCTTTTCACGCCCCAAAAGGAGTAACAAAAAATTATGGGTACTGATACCCTCTTAAAAAGTTCACCAAATAAATCAAAACAGACGTATTGAGTCCATTTTTGGGTAAGAGGGGATATGCTCTTTTTTCACTTTTTTCAGCACATAAGAGCCCTCTTACACAATAACCGTGTCGGCGTAAGTTCAGAACATATAATTAAAAATTGTTGTCATTGAGGTTTCTCATGCAATGCCAATCAAAAATAAATTTAGGTTCTACTTTGAATACTGTTTTGGGGTAGCTCTGGCACAAATATTAGGAAAAAAACAAGTTTTTCAATTTTTCAAAATTTTGGTTACCTTGTTCAAGGGCTGTGAGTTAACGAAATTTAGATAATTTAAAGGCCCCCTCCCTCTCAAATAAATCTTATAGTTTACTTAAAGCAAGCGAAAGAAATAAACATTCTAAAAATTACAAACTTACAAACTACATATGTGGCATTTAGACAGTTTCTTATCTGTATGCACTGCTTGATGTGTGTTCAAATTTGCAGCGTGAGAAAACGTCTTGTTACATATGTCGAACTTAAACGGTTTTTCACCCGTATGTGCTCTTTGGTGCTGATTCAAATATTCTGCAGAAAAAACACTTTTGCCACAAATATCACAGTTTCTCACCTGTATGCATTCTTTGATGGCTTTTCAAATTTGATGCTTGAGAAAAGGTTTTGTCACATACATCACATTTAAACGGTTTTTCACCCGTATGTACTCTTTGGTGCTGGTTCAAATTTCCTGCATGAGCCAAGATCTTGTCACAAACATCACATTTAAACTGTTTTTCACCTGTATACACCCTTAGTAGCCAGATAAAATCATGCATTCGAGAAAATATCTTGTCACTTACATCACACTTAAACAGTTTTTCACCCGTATGCATTCTTTGGTGCTGATTCAAATTTGATGCTTGAGAAAATGTCTTGTCACATACATCACATTTAAACAGTTTTTCACCTGTATGTATTCTTTGGTGATGGTTCAAATTTCCTGCATGAGAAAAGGTCTTGACACAAACATAACGATTAAGCGTTTTACACTATATTGGTTTTTCACCCGTATGCATTCTTTGGTGCTGATTCAAATTTGATGCCAGAGAAAAGTTCTTGTCACATACATTACATTTAAACGGTTTTTCACCCGTATGCATTCTTTGGTGCTGGTTCAAATTTTCTGCTTGAGAAAAGCTCTTGTCTCAAACATCACATTTAAACGGTTTTTCACCCGTATGCATTCTTTGGTGCTGATTCAAATTTGATGCCAGAGAGAAGTTCTTGTCCCAAAGAACACAATTAAAAAGTTTTTCACCCGTATGTATTCTTTTGTGCTGGTTCAAATTTCCAACTTGAGAAAATTTATTTTCAAATACATTACAGTTAAACTGTTTTTAACCAGTATGAAGTCTTTGGTGCTGGTTCAAATTTACTGCATGAGAAAAGCTCTTGTCAAAAAAATCACAATTAAATGGTTTTTCACCAGTATGTATTCTTTGGTGCTGGTTCAAATATCCTTCTTGAGAAAATGTCTTGTCACTAACATAACAATTAATCGTTTTAAACTTGAATGGATTTTCACCCGTGTGCAGTCTTTGGTGCTGTTTAAAATTTGATGCAAGAGAAAATTTCTTGTCACATACTTCACATTTAAAAGGTTTTTCACCATTATGAATTATTTGGTGCTGGTTCAAATTTCCCGCATGAGAAAAAGTATTTTCACATAAATTACATTTAAATGCTTTTTTAAAAGTATTCATTCTTTGGTGCTGGTTAAAATTTTCTGCTTAAGAAAAGGTCTTCACACAAACATCACATTTAAACGGTTTTTCATCTATATGCATTCCTTGGTGCTGGTTCAAAGTTCCTGCATGAGAAAAGGTCTTGTCACATACATCACATTTAAACGGGTTTTCACCCGTATGCATTCTTTGGTGCTTGTTCAAATGTGCTGCTTGAGAAAAGGTCTTGTCACAAACATCACACTTAAGTGTTTTACACTTTAACGGTTTTTCATCCGTATGTAATCTTTTATGTGTGTTCAAATTTTGAGCCATAGAAAAGGTCTTGTCACATTCATCATATTTAAACGGTTTTTTACCTGTATGCACTCTTTGATGCCGGATAAAATCATGCATTCGAGAAAATATCTTGTCCGATACCACACATAACTATGTTTTTTTCTCTTTATGAGTTCTTTGACATCTTTTTAATTTTCTATACTTTTTACTTTGCAGGCAACTTTTCAAACCTGTTTGCTGATTTTTTAATCCTTTTCCTTCAGATTCTATTCACATCCATTTTAGAAACTGCTCGTAGATGGATTCCTCGAAATAAATAGTGACGTATTTCCCTGTAAGTTTAGTCCAGACATGTGTGGTGAAAAGTGACACAAAAATTATAGTTTTTTTTAAGTGTCTTTATAAAAAATTTTTTGTTAAATTAAAAAAAAGTTAAGAACGAAAAAAGGAATAAAATGTAAAATCAAAACTCAAAACCGAAAACAAAAATATATATTTCCATATGTTTTAAAAGTCTAGAGTTAAAAAAACAAAACAAAACAAAAACAAAAAAACAAATAAATAAAAATTTAACTACACAAAAAAAACGAAAAAAAAAAATAAATCATCCAATATGGTAAAAGTATACATAGTTGAAAAAAAGAGAAAAAAAAACAGTATATAAGTCCATATGTTTTAAAAAATAATTTTATTTTTTATATCTCTATTCTACCTCGTTGAGATACTTATATTATATTTTAAAATTATTTATTATAATTTAAAAAAATAGCGAAAATGAAACCTTAAGCGTTCAAAAAGTATAAGGAGGGGTGAATTAAACCAGAAGTAAAGGATAGGAAATATTACAACAAATACTGGGAATTATTGTAACTAAAAGAGGAAGAGCTAGTAGAATGAAAAGGTAAATTTCAGGCAAATTTTTTTGGGTTGTCGTAAAGCTTTGGATAAAAAAAAACCACGAATGTCACATTTACCTCAGATTAAAAAAAAAGTTCAAATAGGGATAAATCCTTTCAAAAGACAGTAAAAAAAATGACTAAAATTACGGATATTTTGGTCAAACACACAGTGACACAGTCATCAGCAAATAACCAGTATTATTTGTCATCGTTTTTCACTTTCTATTAAAATGATTTATTTCTATTTCAACTGTTATCTGTAAAAACTGAAGAAAACGTGACTTTCGTGTTTTTTTTTATCCAAAGTTACTCGCTATGTTCTTTTAGCTATATATTTAAAACAGCTCGTTCTAAAAACAAACGAAAAACTTTTGACTTCATCTGCACAAAATGAATTATAAGGAGAAATATACACTATAAATGAAGATTTTGAAAATTATATAGAGATGTAGTTTTAATGTTTATTATCAATCCTTTTGAAAAATAATAAAACTACCAAACTCCTTTTAAGTGAAAACTTATAAATGTTCATGATATACAACAAAAACGGTTCTTTGGAAAATGAAAGGCCTTCTCACTGTCACATGGTAAACCATCTTCAACTTCTAAAATAAGTTTTAGATTAAAAAGATATAGAAAAAGTTAACAGTAAACCTTACTAAACAAATCTCACTTTTTCTTTTCAGCTACATGTAAAAATGTAAATATATAGTGATTATATGTATACATAAAATCAGATGTAAATGTAAGTTTTTTTCACAAATCGTTTCAAAGCTGCTTTTTATAATAGGCAGCGCAATAGCGTTGCCTAAGTAAAGAACGATGTTGGCACAATGTTTTATTTATTTACTGATTTGTTTTAGACCGGGGCACTTCGTGTAGAAAGATTTGTCGCAGGAACTTCGAAAAGAGCTCAATTAATTGGAATTTTTAGAGGGCTAGTGCCCTTTTGATAGTCAAAAGTCATTGGAGGGCAACCAGCTAGCCCCCCACCCATCATTTCCGCATATCACATCCAGTTAAAAATTTGAGACAGCCACTTCGTTCAGCGTAGTTGGAATTTCCGAAAATTATGTTGGAATTTCCGGAATTTCTCCCCAAAGCTCCCAGTCCATAAGTTGTAAGTTATACCTTAGAGACATATGTTTTAATAGTAAGAATAGTCATATAAACTTCGGAGGTGGCTCATTGGATTGCCTTTGTCACTAGAAATTCTAGTTCTAGACATTAACACAGAACCGTTCACAAAAAAACCTTTGAGGTTAGCTGCCAAAAAGGCTGGATTAGCAATAAGAACGTGTTTTTGAATTATTTTTTTTTCATCTCAATGAATCGCCTTGTTTTACCTCACTTTTTATCAGTCCTGGTAAAACTTCGCTCAAGTAAGGATGCTGGGACTGTTTTGAAAAATCTTACATTGAGTTTTATTGGTCACATATTATTGTCTTTCTTCTTCTATAAATTTTTGTCTTGCTGAGGACGGCCCTTGGACACAGGGCCGAAATATTCATTATCTTCACTGTCTTACGAAAAGAATATATATATTCTTATATATATATATATATATATATATATATATATATATATATATATATATATATATATATATATATATATATATATATATATATATATATATATATATATATATACTATATATATTCTATATATATTCTATATATATACTATATATATATATATATATATATATATATATATATATATATATATATATATATATATATATATATATATATATATATATATATATATATATATATATATATATATATATATATATATATATATATATATATATATATATATATATATATTTATATTTATATATATATATATATATATATATTATATATATATTTATATATATATATATATATATATATATATATATATATATATATATATATATATATATATATATATATATATATATATATATATATATATATATATATATATATATATATATATATATATATATATATATATATATATTTATATATATATATATATATATATATATATATATATATATATATATATATATATATATATATATATATATATATATATATATATATATATATATATATATATATATATATATATATATATATATATATATATATATATATATATATATATATATAACAGCCATCCCTTCCATAAAAACCAAGAATGTGTTTGGGGCATAATTCACAACTATCACCTCAGACTCTGGTGGTTTATATCAACCTCAACAGCCTTGTTATATGATCTTTGGACTATTTTGAATAAAATAACTGTCTCAAAATTTCTATCGGGTGCATTTTGGGAAAACTCGGTGTGTGGGGTGCGGGAGGGGGGAAGCTGCCCTCTGATCACTTTGACTCTTAAAAAGAGCACTAGAAATTCTGATTACCAAACAAATGAGCCCTCTCCGAAGTATATTGGACCACCTTGTCAATAAAAAAAACTTTTATGCCCTCAGGGCACAACTTACAGCTCTTGCTCTGACAGCTCTGGGGGGAGGGGATGTCTTCCTATAAAATATAATTTTTGGACCCTTCAATTACGATGAACAAAACTGCTATCTTCAAATTTTATCGGATGTTTTTGTGGAAATGATGAGCGTGGTGTCGGGCTTGTTGTTCTCAAACCGCTTGACTTAAAAAGTGCAATATAACTTCCAATTTCAAATCAAATGAGTCTCATCTGAAATTTCAACAAACACTTATTCCATAGAAGCCTCATATGCCCCTAAGGCATAACTATCCTCAGGACACTGGGGGGTTGTTTCAACCCTAGAGGCATTGTTATATCTTCTTTGGACTATTTAAAACAAAATTGCTATCTCGCAATTTCAGTAAGATTCGTTTGGTGAAAAGAGGGGTAGTGGGGGGGGGGGCTAGCCGCCTTCTATCACTTTCGACTCTTAAAACGGCACCAGAACTTCAGATTTTCAACCAAATGAGACTCCTCTAAAGTTTATACAAGCATCCCTTGCATAAAAACCTCAAATATTCCAGTGGCATAACTTAAAACCATTGCCCCCGGCTTTTTTTCAATTCCAAAAGCCTTGCAACTTGATATTTGGACTCTCAAATAAAATGGCTATTTCGAATTTTCTATTAGATGTATATTGAGCAAACACGACGTCTGTAGGTGGGAAAGTGGGATTAGTTGTGCTCCGACCACTTTGACTCTTATAAACGGCGCTATAGTGTCTAAATATCAATCTAATGAGCCCCCCTTTAAAGTTTACACAACCACACTTTCTATAAAGACCTTATATGCCCTCAGGGAATAACTTACAACCCTGATCCTGAAAGCTCTAAGGGTGGGGATGTCTTCCTCAAAGACATAATTTTCCAACCCTTAACTACTATGAACCTATTTGCTATCACCGAATTTTGATAGGATGTCTTTGTGAAAATGATGAGCATGGGGTAGCGGGCTGGTTGCTCTCACATCACTTTTGACTCTTAAAAAGGAACTATAACTTCTAATTTTTAACCAAATGAGACTCTTCTAAAGTTTATGCAAGCATCCTTTCCATAAAAACCTTAAATGCTCCCGAAGCATAAGTTAAAACCATTGCCCTCAGGCCCTGGGGGTTCTTTTCAACCCCAACAGCCATTTTATATGATCTGTGGACTATTTTAATAAAATTCTTAACTCAAAATTTCAATTGAATGCATTTCGGAACATTACGACGTGTGTGGAGGGGGGGCTGGCTGCCCTCCGATCACTGTTACTCTCAAACAACAAAAATAAGAAGAACAATAGGGAATTCTTTTCGTAAGACAGTGAAGATAATGAATATTTCAGCCCTGTGTCCAAGGGCCGTCCTCAGCAAGACAAAAATTTATAAAAGAAGAAAGACAACAATATGTGACCAATAAAACTCAATGTAAGATTTTTCAAAACAGTCCCAGCATCCTTACTTCAGCAAAGTTTTACCAGGACTGATAAAAAGTGAGGTAAAACAAGGCGATTCATTGAGATGAAAAAAAAATAATTCAAAAACACGTTCTTATTGCTAATCCAGCCTTTTTGGCAGCTAACCTCAAAGGTTTTTTGTGACCGGTTCTGTGTTAATGTCTAGAACTAGAATTTCTAGTGCCAATGGCAATCCAATGAGCCACCTCCGAAGTTTATATGACTATTCTTACTATTAAAACATATGTCCCTAGGGTATAACTTACAACTTATGGACTGGGAGCTTTGGGGAGAAATTCCGGAAATTCCAACATAATTTTCGGAAATTCCAACTACGCTGAACGAAGTGGCTGTCTCAAATTTTTAACTGGATGTGATATGCGGAAATGATGGGTGGGGGGCTAGCTGGTTGCCCTCTAATCACTTTTGACTATTAAAAAGGGCACTAGCTCTTTAAAATTTTAATCGATTGAGCCCTTTTTGAAGTTTCTGCGACAAATCTTTCTATACGAAGTGCCCCGGTCTAAAACAAATCAGTAAATAAATAAAACATTGTGCCAACATCGTTCTTTACTTAGGCAACGCTATTGCGCTGCCTATGATAAAAAGCAGCTTTGAAACGATTTGTGAAAAAAACTTACATTTACATCTGATTTTATGTATACATATAATCGCTATATATTTACATTTTTACATGTAGCTAAAAAGAAAAAGTGAGATTTGTTTAGTAAGGTTTACTGTTAACTTTTTCTATATCTTTTTAATCTAAAACTTATTTTAGAAGTTGAAGATGGTTTACCATGTGACAGTGAGAAGGCCTTTCATTTTCCAAAGAACCGTTTTTGTTGTATATCATGAACATTTATAAGTTTTCACTTAAAAGGAGTTTGGTAGTTTTATTATTTTTCAAAAGGCTTGATAATAAACATTAAAACTACAGCTCTATATAAATTTCAAAATCTTCATTTATAGTGTATATTTCTCCTTATAATTCATTTTGTGCAGATGAAGTCAAAAGTTTTTTCGTTTGTTTTTAGAACGAGCTGTTTTAAATATATAGCTAAAAGAAAATATCGAGTACTTTTGGATAAAAAAAAAACACTAAAGACAAGTTTTCTTCAGTTTTTACAGATAACAGTTGAAATAGAAATAAATTATTTTAATAGAAAGTGAAAAACGATGACAAATAATACTGGTTATTTGCTGATGACTGTGTCACTGTGTGTTTGACCAAAATATCCGTAATTTTAGTCATTTTTTTACTGTCTTTTGAAAGGATTTATCCCTATTTGAACTTTTTTTTTAAATCTGAGGTAAATGTGACCTTCGTCGTGTTTTTTTTTTTTTTTTATCCAAAGCTTTGCGACAACCAAAAAAAAATTTCCTGAAATTTACCTCTTCATTCCACTAGCTCTTCCTCTTTTAGTTACAATAATTCCCAGTATTTGTTGTAATATTTCCTATCCTTTACTTCTGGTTTAGTTTACCCCTCCTTATACTTTTTGATCGCTTAAGGTTTCATTTTCGCTCTTTTGTTAAATTAGAATAACTAATTTTAAAAGCTAATATAAGTATCGCCACGAGGTAGAATAGAGGTATCAAAAATAAAATTAGTTGTTAAAACATATTTAATTATATACTGTTTTTTTTTCTCTTTTTTTCAACTCTGTAGACTTTTACCATATTGGAATATTTATTATTTTTTTTGTTTTTTTTTGTAGTGATATTTTGATTTATTTGTTTTTTTGTTTTTGTTTTGTTTTTTTTTAACTATACACTTTTAAAACATTTGTAAAGATATATTTTTTTTTTCTGTTTTTAGTTTTGATTTTACATTTTATTCCTTTTTTTGTTCTTAACTTTTTTTTAATG
The DNA here is from genome assembly GCF_049724085.1 of Artemia sp. Qi Xiang Cuo. Lineage (NCBI taxonomy): Eukaryota > Metazoa > Arthropoda > Branchiopoda > Anostraca > Artemiidae > Artemia > Artemia sp. Qi Xiang Cuo. Next base: position 38,816,648 of record NC_142811.1, on the reverse strand, counting down.
TAAAAAAAATATTTTTTATAAATACACTTAAAAAAAACTATAATTTTTAGGTCACTTTTCACCACACATGTCTGGACTAAACTTACAGGGAAATACGTCACTATTTATTTCGAGGAATCCATATACGAGCAGTTTCTAAAATGGATGTGAATAGAATCTGAAGGAAAAGGATTAAAAAATCAGCAAACAGGTTTGAAAAGTTGCCTGCAAAGTAAAAAGTATAGAAAATTAGAAAGATGTCAAAGAACTCATAAAGAGAAAAAAACATAGTTATGTGAGGTATCGGACAAGATATTTTCTCGAATGCATGATTTTATCCGGCACCAAAGAGTGCATACAGGTGAAAAACCGTTTAAATATGATGAATGTGACAAGACCTTTTCTCTGGATCAAAATTTGAACACACTGAAAAGATTACATACGGGTAAAAAACCGTTCAAGTGCAAAACACTTAAGTGTGATGCTTGTGACAATACGTTTTCTCAAGCAGTAAATTTGAAAAATCAACAAAGAATGCATACTGGTGAAAAACCTTTTAAATGTGATTTTTGTGACAAGACCATTTCTCAAGAATGAACTTTGAACCAGCACCAAGGAATTCATACAAGTGAAAAGCCTTTTAACTGTGATGCATGTGACAAGACCTTTTCTCTAGCATCAAATTTGAATCAGCACCAAAGAATGCATACGGGTGAAAAACCGTTTAAATGTGATATTTGTGTCAAGACCTTTTCTCAAGCAGAAAATTTGAACCAGCACCAAAGAATGCATACGGGTCAAAAACCGATTAATTGTCATGTAAGTGACAAGACCTTTTCTCATGCGTGAAATTTGAACCAGCACCAAAGAATACATACGTGTGAAAAACCTTTTAAATGTGATGTATGTGACAAGAACTTTTCTCTGGCATCAAATTTGAATCAGCACCAAAGAATGCATACGGGTGAAAAACCAATAAAGTGTAAAACGCTTAAGCGTTATGTTTGTGTCAAGACCTTTTCTCATGCAGGAAATTTGAACCAGCACCACAAAATACATACAGGTGAAAAACTGTTTAAATGTTATGTTTGTGACAAGACTTTTTCTCAAGTATCAAATTTGAACAAACACCAAAGAATACATACGGGTGACAAACTGAGTAAGTGTGATGTTAGTGACAAGAGATTTTCTCGAATGAATTATTTTATCTGTCAACACAGGGTTTATTAAGGTGATAAAACGTTTAAATGTGATGTATGTGACAAGATCTTTGCTCATGCAGGAAATTTGAACCAGCACCAAAGAATACATACGGGTGAAAAACCGTTTAAATGTGATGTATCTGACAAAACCTTTTCTCAAGCATCAAATTTGAAAAGCCATCAAAGAATGCATACAGGTGAGAAACTGTGATGTTTGTGGCAAAAGTTTTTTTCATGCAGAATATTTGAATCAGCACCAAAGAGCACATACGGGTGAAAAAACGTTTAAGTTCGACATATGTAACAAGACGTTTTCTCACGCTGCAAATTTGAACACACATCAAGCAGTGCATACAGATAAGAAACTGTTTAAATGCCACATATGTAGTTTGTAAGTTTTTAATTTTTAGAATGTTTGTTTCTTTCGCTTGCTTTAAGTAAACTATAAGATTTATTTGAGAGGGAGGGGGCCTTTAAATTATCTAAATTTCGTTAACTCACAGCCCTTGAACAAGGTAACTAAAATTTTTAAAAATTGAAAGACTTGTTTTTTTCCTAATATTTCTGCCGGAGCTACCTCAAAACAGTATTCAAAGTAGAACCTAAATTTATTTTTGATTGGCATTGCATGAGAAACCTCAATGACAACAATTTTTATTTACATGTTCTGAACTTACGCCGGCATGGTTATTGTGTAAGAGGGCTCTTATGTACTGAAAAAAGTGAAAAAAGAGCATATCCCCTCTTCCCCAAAAATGGACTCAATACGTCTGTTTTGATTTATTTGGTGAACTTTTTAAGAGGGTATCAGTACCCATAATTTTTTTTTTACTCCTTTTGGGGCGTGAAAAGGAAGACGAGCAGATTAAAACTGCAGTTCCTTTGTAAGCATACCCTATGGTTTACTTTCTCTCCCTAGAAAATTTGCCAAAATTAGTATTCTAAGCAGCTTGAAAGGATTAACTAGATTAACTTTGTTTGCCACTAAGACCAAAAAGAATAAGATATTTGTGTCTAAAATTGGATTTAAAATTTCATGTATTGGTTGTGAATCTTGTGCATGAGGACCTCTATGTGGAATAAAATTGAGGGGACCTTTTTCCAAACAACATTGCTTGCCATTGATAATCTTGCCGAAAAAGGGGAATTACCAGAAAACTATTCAAAATATCCAAAGTGCTAATTTAAATATGAGAATTATTCAACGTGGACCACATTTAATTCTTCATCAAATTTTATTCGTAAAACAAATTTATTCACTCTTTTGCCAGAAGGTCTTACTGCAGTAATAAACCGAGAGGTTTTTCCTGGAATAGGTTGCCACCGACATTTTTTTTTTTGCCACCAACATAACAAGTAATAAAATATTAGTGTCTGAAATTGGCTTTTAAATTTTATGCATTGGTTGTGAATATTGTGTCAAGAGGACGTCTATGTGGATAAAAATGAAAGGTTCTTTTTCGCTTGGTTTTATTAAGTCCAGTTGCTGGATATTCAGAATCTCTTATAATTTGTCTGGATTTAAGAGCTCCCTCCCTTATTTCAAGGCATTATTAAAACCTTGCTGATTTTATTGGATATCAGCCTCATAATTTTTGACATGTAACATTAAACCTCTCAAGAGTTTTATATATTTTGAACAAGCATCAGAATTCGATTCTTTTGATGTACCCATTATTATCATGACTGTTTTTTAGAGTTTTGGCTACTATTGAGCTGCATCACTCCTTGCTTACACTTCGCTACCACGAACTGTTTATTTTTTTGTTGAGTTTGTCTGTTCTCATATTGAATAAAAATATAATTTTTTTTCTTCAACTAAAGCGTAGAGCAACATTAAAACCAAAAGGAATTATTAATCCTTCTCTTGGGTTTTGTTCATACCTCATAAAGGGGTGAAAAAGTACTACTTAACGTAAAGATGAGGGGCTTTAAAATAGGGTAACCGCGTAATTAACAGAATTATTCCAATTTGTTGGAAGTTTTAATATTGCTCCTTACTTTCAGTTGAAAGAACCGTATTTCATTGATTTCTGATACTATTTTAATGATATTTTATGAGTGTCTGCTTTGTTTTTTTGGTTTCGTTTTTTTACTCTTGTTTATCCTTTTATAGTTAAATGAAATTAAAGATATTTTTTGTAAGGGTAATTTTTCTTCTTGTTTTTCTTTTGGTTCTTTACTTCCTGTAGATTCAAAATTCGTTAATTTTAAAGCACAAAGGACACACACAATATTTTTTTCTTTATTAGAAATGAAAACTTGCACAATCACACATATTCAATTCAATTTCTATTGAAAAAGAACCTCCATGTGAAGTTGTGCAGTTTTGGTAGTCGTGGTCAAATTTTGTATGTTTAGTTGTCTTTGGGTATCAACAAATTTTGTATGATAACTAAAAAGGCCAAACTAGAGATAGTGTGTAATTGAATATATCGGGCCAAATTTTGTCTCCAGGGGTCTCCAGAGGTCACAAAGCTCCAACTAGGCAACCTCCAATACTAATCCTCAGACTTTGGTCCATTTTGGCAATAAGAAAGCGTCACTTAGGGCTTCCTTTGCCCGATATTTAGAAAACGGATGAAACACCCTTAAAACATTTAATGGACTCTCCACAGCCCCCCCTCACCTGAGGAAGGGCTGCAAGCTATGAACTTTGACCTTTATTAACATATAGTATTGTCTATTGGGAAGTCTACAGATATTTTTCAGGGAGGACTTATCTTTCGGGTGGGGGGGGGGGGGTAAGTAAGAGGATCTTTCCAAGGGGGCCGGAAATGTTCAGGGAGGAGGAGCTGGATTTTTTTACGTTATTTGAAAAAAAATAAAACAAACATTAATTAAATAAATTTAAAAAAATTTTCAACTAAAAGTAAGAATAAACATTAAAATGAACAGAAAATATTACATGTACGAGGGGGAGTGTCCCATCATCAATACATCTCTCTTTGCGCTAGTATTTTTTTTAGAAGTTCCAGTTCCAAAAATTTGTATCAGGGATTATGAACTACCATTTCATCCTTTCACCCCTATGACTCTCCAAAAAGTATCATCAGATATTTTAAAATCCTTTGTCCTCATCTGCAACCAAGTCTTCTTATCAGTTATAACAAACCAATCATCCCAACTAAACTCCTTATTCTATTGATGGGTTTTGGGAAGTGCAGGAACTTGAGTCACCTTCCCCCAGCAGATTAAGACCTAAATTTCTGTGGAGAAATGGTGGGCGTGAGAGGATGGTTAGTTGCCCTTCAATCACTTTCGACTATTAAAAGGGCACTAGCCCTTTCAATTTTCAATTGAATGAGTCCTTTTTGATGTTTTTACAACATCGCTTTCTATAAAAACCTTACATGCTCCCAGGTCATAACTGACAACCCTTGCCCTGAGGGTTGTGGGGGGGGGGCGATGAGTTGTCATCCTTGAAAACCCAATTTCCAAAACTTTCAATTACGTTAAATAAAATGGCTATCTAAAAATTTCGATTGGATATGTTTGGGCATAAGGTGGGCGTGAGAGGGGGTTAGTTGCCCTCAAATCACCATCGACTATAAAAAAAGACACTAGCCCTTTGAATTTCCAATCGAATGAGCCCTTTTTCAAGTTTCTAAGACAAAAATTTCAATAAAAACCTTATATGCCCCCAGGGCATAACTTATAACCGTTGCCCTGAAGACTGTGGGGGGAGTGTCCTGCTCAAACGTATGATTTCCTGAACATTAAACTGCGTGGAACAAAATGGCTGTCTCAAAATTTTGAGTGGATATTTTTGGGGAAATGATGGGCGTGGAAAGGGTGTTAGTTGCCTTCCAATCACTATCTACTATTAAAAAGGGCACTAGCCATTTCAATTTCCAATCGAATGAGCCCTTTTTGAAGTTTTGACGACAACGTGTTCTATAAAAACCTAAAAACCCCCCAGGGCATACCTCACCCCCCTGGCCCTGAGGGCTGTGGGGGGGGTGTCCTCCTCAAAAACATAAATTCCATCTGGAAATCAACAACGCTGAACAAAATTTCTATCTAAAACTTTTGATTAGATGTGTTTGGGAAAAATGGAGGCGAGAGAGGGTGGTTAGTTGCCCTCAAACCACTTTCGACTATTAAACAGGGCACGATACCTTTGAATTTCCAATCAAATGAGCCCTTTTTCAAGTTTTTACGACAAAGATTTCAATAAAAACTTATATACCCCCGGGGCATAACTTATAACCCTTGCCCTGAAGACTGTGGGGGGATTGTCCTGATCAAAGGTATAATTTACTGAGCTTTAAACTGCGTGGAACAAAATGGCTATCTCAAAATTTTGATTGGATGTGTTTGGGGGAATGATGGGCGTGGTGGTTGGGGGGGGGGCTAGTTACCCTCCAATCATTTTCGAATATTAAAAAGGGTACTAGCCACTCCAATTTTCAAGTGAATGAGCTCTTTTCGAAGTTTCTACGACAACTCCTTCGATACGAAGTGCCCTGGTCTAAGACCAAGAAAAAAAATGCAGTGTGCCAATATCGCTCTTCACTTAGGCAGCGCATAGCGCTGCCTATAATACAAATTTTTATATTTTAAGTTAATAAGTAGAGAAGAGAGACAAACCCCAATACTAGAAGTTTTATCAAAGGAGCAATTTTGAGTTCCTTTCTGTATAATTTGTGTGTTTCAGAATTCCAATTATCTCCCTCATTTTTTGGCCTTTACGCAGATGATTTGATTATTTGGAAGTCTGGAAAGGATATTGTAATTCTTCAAAAACTTGGATCAAATGGATCTAAAATTAGTTCAGAGATTCTCTTCAGCCTTGGGTTTTCCAATTTCGATTAGTAAAACCATAGACATTATATTGGCTAATTTCTCAAAAGATCCTCCCAATCCACTTCAAATTTTCTCTAGTAAATTTCCATATTGCAACTCAGTGAAGCTATTTGGCCTATGGATAGATTCTAAAATGTTATGGTATGTAAATATTAATTCTTCCAAATCCATATTCATTCGGAGACTTTGTGTTCTAAAGAGACTGGTTGGAAGTAAATGGGGATGCTCCCCTAAAGTTATTTTGGATTTTTATAAATTATATATCCGATCTAACCTAGAATATGGTATCCAATTTTTCTCAATTCGGTCCTCATCTGTATTTAAAATTTGGAATTTTTACAAAATTCCGCTATTTGAATTGCTCTGGGTTTGCAAAGGCATACTCCTCTGTTTAAATTAAAACAACAGCCTGGTTTGGTTTCCCTAAGTGTAAGAGCATTCAGTCAAAGGAAGAAATACTTCTCGGGAATTCAAGATTATGGAAGCAAGCATGTTGTCTATATTCATACCCTTGGTTTGAAGGCAGCTTGCACCAATATCCATTCTTCTTGGAATCAGTTTCAATTAGAGGTCCCAAATAGGAGTCAGTATTCCCCCTATGCGTACTTTTTTACTGACACTCCACCTTGGGAAACGAGTCAACCAATTTTTCAAGCAGAGCTTATTCTAGTAAATAAAACCCAAATTCCAAATAATGAGATTCTGATTATTCTGGCTGAACAGATTTCAAAGTTGTACCCTAATCACAGGAAAATCCATTCAGATGGATTTGTTCAGGGTGAGAGACCTGAACCAGGAGTATGTATTCCATCACTGGACCTTAACCTCTTTTTGCCCCTTACTTTGGGATCTTCCATTTTGTCAGCTGAATTATTTAACATTCGCTTGGCCGTAGATGTTTTAATAAATTATAGCATCGTAGAGGAGAATATTCTTTGCCTTTCTGACTCCAAATCGGCAATACTGTTGCTAAAACAAAATTAAATTGAATTGCCAATGATAAGAACCTATTCAACATTAACCTTTTTCCACCCATTCCTTTGGGATCTTCTATTTTGTCAGCTGAATTATGTGCCATTCGCTTTGCCCTCGATGCTCTCATAAATTATAGCATCTTAGAGGAAAATATTCTTTGCCTTTCTGACTCCAAATCGATAATACTGTTGCTAAAAAAATTTAATAGAATTGAAAATCATAAGGACCTATTCAACATTAGAAGACAGCTTCTGAGCCTCCAGACTAAAGACAACCACATTAATTTTCAATATGTTCCAAGCCATAAAGTTATCAAATATAATGATACTGCTGATTTACTGGCAGCCAAGGCTTCTTCGTTAAACCCATGTGCTCTCTCTGAACTCAATTCAAGCGATATTATTAGGCAAAGATCTAATGTTAATCACAGTAAATTGATTTTATCTCCTTTTCATACTAGATTACACACAGTGCTATATTACCGTCTGAAATCAGGTGCCCTTCTTCTCAATAGTTTGTTATTTAATTGGAAGTTACATCACTCCCATCTATTCCAGGTCTGCTTCTCAACCGATGAAACTATCCAGCATGTCTTATTTATTGTCAGCCACAGAGTGTGGAGACTATCATAGGCAGCCCGATAGCGCTGCCTAAGTAAAGAACGATGTGGGCACAATGTATTATTTATTTTTTTCTTCCTCCATAACCGGGCACTTCGTATCGAAGAAGTTGTCGTAGAAACTTCGAAAAGAGCTCATTCAATAGGAAATTGGAGTGGCTAGTGCCCTTTTTAATAGTCGAAAGTGATTGGAGGGCACTTAGCTCCCCCCCCCACGCCCATCTTTCCCCAACACATCCAATCAAAATTTTGAGACAGCCATTTTGTTCAGCGTAGTTGATTTCCAGATAAAAAATATGTTCTTGAGGAGGACACTCCCCGACAATCCTCGGGGCAAGGGTTTTAAGTTATGCCCCAAAGGCATATAAGAATGATGTTGGTACAATGTATCATTTATTGTTTTTTTCCTTTAGACTAGGGCACTTCGTATCGAAGAAGTGTCGTAGAAACTTCAAATAGGGCTGATTCAATGGGAAATTGGAGTGGCTTGTTCCCTTTTTAATAGTCGAAAGTGTTTGTAAGGCAACTAACACCCCTTCCACGCCCAACATTTCCCGAAACACATCCAATCAAAATTTTGAGATAGCTATTTTGTCCAGTGTAGTTGATTTCCAGATAGAAATTATATTTTTGAGGAGGATACCCCCCCCCCCTCAGCCTTCAGGGCAAGGGTTGTAAGTTATGCCCTGGGGGCATTTAATGTTTTTATAGAAGGCATTGTCGTAGAAACTTCAAAAAAGGCTCATTCGATTGGAAATTCAAAGGGCTAGTGCCCTTTCTAATACTCATAAGTGATTGGAGGGCAACTAGCTCTCCCACCCATCATTCCCCAAAAACATCCAATCAAAATCTTACGATAGCCAATTGGTTCAACGTAGTTGATTTCCAGATAGAAAATATGTTTTTGAGGAGGACACTCCCCCACAACCCTCGGGGCAAGGGTTTTAAGTTATACCGTGAGGTTATTTAAGAACAATGTTGGCACTATGTATCATTTATTATTTTTATTCCTTTAGAGCCGGGCACTTCGTATCGAAGAAGTTGTTGTAGAAACTTCAAAAAGGGCTCATTCAATTGGAAATTTGAGTGGCTTGTGCCCTTTTTAATAGTCGAAAGTGATTGGAAAGCAACTAACGCCCCTTCCACACCACCATTTCCCGAAACACATCCAACCAAAATTTTGGGATAGCCATTTTGTTTAGCGTAGTTGATTTCCAGATAGAAAATATGTTTTTGAGGAGGACACTCCCCCACAGCCTTCTGGGCAAGGGAAGTAAGTTATGCCCTTGGAGAATATGAGGTTTTTATAGAAGGCGTTGTCGTAGAAACTTCAAAAAAGGCTTGTTCGATTGGAAATTCAAAGGGCTAGTGCCCTTTCTAATACTCAAAAGTGATTGGAGGGCAACTAACCCCCCTCTCACGCCCACTGTTCCCCCAAACACATCCAATCAAAATTTCAGATAGCCATTTTATTCAATGTAGTTTTAAGTTCTGTAAATCAGGATGACGTACCCCTAACAGCCCTCAGGGCAAGGGTTGTAAGTTATTCCCTGGGGGCATATAAGGTTTTTATAGAACGTGTATAGAAATTTCAAAAAGGGCTCACTCGATTAGAAATTGAAATGGCTAGTGCCCTTTTTAATAGTCGAAAGTAATTGGAAGGCGACTAGCACCCTTTCCACGCCCATTATTTCCCCAGCATAGTTGATTTCCAGATAAATATTATATTTTTGAGGAGGTCACTCCCCCACAACCCTCAGGGCACGGGTTTTAAGCTATGCCATAGGGGCATATAAGAATGATGTTGGCACAATGTATTATTTATTTCCACTCTAGACCAGGGCACTTCGTATCGAAGGAATTGTCGTAGAAATTTCGAAAAGCGCTCATTCAATTGGAAATTGGAGTGACTTGTGCCCTTTTTAATAGTCGAAAGTGAATGGAAAGCAACTAACACCCCTTCCACGCCCACCATTTCCCGAAAGACATCCAATCAAAATTTGAGATACCCATTTTGTTCAGCGTAGTTGATTTCCAAATAGAAATTATGTTTTTGAGGAGGACACTCCCCCACAGCACTCAGGGCAAGGGTTGTAAGATTTGCCCTGGGGGCATATAAGGTTTTTATAGACAGCATTGTCGTAGAAACTTCAAAAAAGACTCATTCGATTAGAAATTCAAAGGGCTAGTGCCCTTTTTAATAGTCAAAATTTATTTGAGGGCAACTAACCCCCCTCTCACGCCCACCTTTTCCCCAAACACATCCAATCAAAATTTTAAGATAGCCATTTTGTTGAACGTGGTTGAAAGTTCTAGAAAGTAGATCTTTGAGGGTGACAACCCCCCCCCACAGCCCTCATGGCAAGGGTTGTAAGTTATGCCCTGTGGGCATATAAGGTTTTTATAGAACGTGTTGTCGTAGAAACTTCAAATTAGGCTCATTCGACTAAAAACTGAAATAGCTAGTACTCTTTTTAATAGTCGAAAGTGATTGGAAGGCAACTAACACCCCTTTCACGCCCACCATTTCTCCAAACTCATCCAATCAAAAGTTTGAGATAGCATTTTGTTCCACGCAGTTTAAAGTTCAGGAAATTATTCCTTTGAGGAGGACACTCCCCCACAGTCTTCAGGGCAATGGTTATAAGTTATGCCCTGGGGGCATATAATTTTTTGTTGAAATCTTTGTCATAGAAACTTGAAGGGCTCATTTGATTGGAAATTCAAAGGTCTAGTGCCCTTTTTAATAGTTGAATGTGATTTGAGGGCAATTAACCCCCCTCTCATGCCCACTAATTCCCCATACACATCCAATCAAAACTTTTAGATAGCCATTTTGTTCAGCGTAGTTGATTTTCAGATACAAATTATATTTTTGAGGAGGACACTCGCCCACAGCCCTCAGGGCAAGGGTTGTAAGTTTTGCCCTGGGGGTACATGAGTTTTTTATAGAACGCGTTGTCGTAGAAACTTCAAAAAAGGCTAATTCGGTCTGAAATTCAGAGGGCTAGTGCCCTTTTTAATAGTTAAAAGTGCTTAAAGGGCAAATAACCCCCCTCTCATGCCCACCTTTTCCCCAAACATATCCAATCCCAGTTTTAAGACAGTCATTTTGTTCAACGTAGTTGAAAGTTCTGGACATAAGGTATTTGAGGCTGACATCCCCCCCCACAGCCCTCAGGGACCGGGGTGTTTTTTATGCCATGGGGGCCTATAAGGTTTTTATAGAACGCTTTGTCGTTAAAACTTAAAAAAGGGCTCATTCGATTGGAAATTGGAATTGCTAGTACCCTTTTTAATAGTCGAAAGTGATTGATAGGCAACTAACACCTCTTCCACGCCCACCATTTCCCCAAAAACATCCAATCCAAAGTTTGAGATGGCTATGTTGTTCCATTCAGTTTAAAGTTCAGGAAATTAGATCTTTGATTAGAACAATCCCCCCAAAGTCTCCAGGGTAAGGGTTATAAATTATTCCCTGGGGGCATATAACTTTTTTTGAAATCTTTATCGTAGAAACTTGAAAAAGGGCTAATTCGATTGGAAATTCAAAGTTCTAGTGCCCTATTTAATAGTCGAAAATAATTTGAGTTCAACTAACCCCCCTCTCAGGCCCACTTTTTCCCCAAGCACATCCAATCCAAACTTTAACCTAGCCATTTTTTCACCATAGTTGATTTCCAGATAGAAATTATGTTTTTGAAGAGGACACAGCCCTCATGGCCAGGGTTTTAAGTTGTTCCCTAGGGGCATATAAAGTTTTTATAGACAGTATTGTCGTAAAAAGTTCAAAGAGGGCTCATTTAATTGAAAATTCAAAGGGCTAGTGCCCTTTTTAATAGTTGAAACTGATTGGAGGGCAACTAACCCCCCATCTCAAGCCCACCTTTTCCCCAAACATATCCAATCAATATTTTAAGATAGCCATTTTGTTCGAGGTAGTTGAAATTTCGGGAAATTTGGTCTTTGAGGGTGACCCCCCCCCCCCCACAACCCGCATGGCACGGGGTTTAATTTTTGCCCGGGGGGTTTATAATGTTTCTATAGAACGCGTTGTCGTTGCAATTTAAAAAATGGCTCATTCGGAAATTGAAATGGCTAGTGCCCTTTTTAATAGTCGAAAATAAATGGAAGGCAACTAACACCCCTTCCATGCCCAACATTTCCCCAGACACATCCAATAAATATTTTGGGCCATGTTGTTCCACCTAGTTTAAAGTTCAAGAAATTATATCTTTGATTAGAACACTCCCCCCACAGTCTTCAGGGCAAGGATTATAAGTTATGCCCTGGCGGCATAAAACGTTTTTAATTGAAATCTTTGTCGTAGAAACTTGAAAAAGGGCTCATTCGATTGGAAATTCAAAGGGCTAGTGCCCTTTTTAATAGACTCGAAATTGATTTGAGAGCAACTAGCCCCCCTCTCACGCCCACCTTTTCCCCAAACACATCCAATCAAAATTTTTTATAGGCATTTTATTCAACCTAGTTGAAAGTTTTAGAAATTAGGTCTTTAAGGATGACAACCCCTCCACCGCCACAGCCAGAAGGGGAAGGGTCATAAGTTATGTCCTGGGGGCATATAAGTTTTTTTTATAGAAAGCAATGTTGTAGAAACTTGTAAAAGGGCTCATTCAATTGGAAATTGAAAGGGCTAGTGTCCTTTCAATAGTCGAAAGTGATTGAAGGGCAACTAACCCCCCTCTCACGCCCACCATTTTCCCAAACACATCCAATCAAAATTTTGAGATGTACATTTTGTTCAACGTAGTCGAAAGTTCTAGAAATTAGGTCTTTTAGGATGATAACCCCATCAGAGCCCTCAGTGCAAGTGTTGTAAGTTATGCTCTTGGGGCATATAAGGTTTATAGAGAAAGTTGGGGGGTTAGTCATCGTCAAAAACATAATTTCTGGAAATTTCAACCACGCTGAACAAAATGGCTATTTCAAAATTATAATTGGATGGGCTCGGGGAAAAGGGGGGGCGGGGGGGGGGGGCTGGCTGGTTGCCCTCCAATCACTTTCAACTATTAAAAAGATTTCTGATTAAATGATTTCTTTCTGAAGTTTCTACGACCAATACTTCTGTACGAAGTGCCTTGGTCTAAAACAAACAAACCAAAAAAATAAATGATATATAGTGTCAACATCGTTGTTAACTTAGGCAGCGCTTTCGCGCTGCCTATGATAAAAAACAGATTTTAGAAACGATTTGTGAAAAAAAACTACATATTCATTTGATTTTATGTATACATATAATGTCTGTATATTTACCTTTTTACACATAGCTAAAAAGAAAAAGTAGTCAGATTTGTTTAGTAAGATTTGCTGTTAATTTATTATGTCTGTTTAATCTAAAATTTATTTTAGAAGTTGAAGATGCCTTACCATGTGACATTGAGAAGCCCTTTCATTTCCCAAAGCATCTTTTGTCTCCAAAACGTGAAGATGATCCGTTGCTCAATTTACCTGGCATTTCAGGACCATGTAAATTTGAATACGATACCCAGGAATCGGAACCCAAATGTTTTAACATTGAAGGTACATCTGAAAAATTGTGTTTTTGTTGATTGAAATGTATTGGATAATATTCTATTGGACAAAAATAGGACAAAGGGACTTAATTTTAAGATAGAACTTTTGTTTTATTTTATTTTAATGTGCAGGTGTTTGCCAAACCAATTTTGTAGTATTTCATGAACATTTTTAAATTTTCACTTGAAAGGAATTTGGTAGGTTTGTCAATTTTCAAAAGGCTTGATAATAAACATTACTGAAACTTTACTGAAAAAAATTCAAATGAATTTAATGAAAAAAATGTGCATTACCAGTTTAATATACATACGCTGATATTTATTACTTAAAATTTTAATTAATTTTTGATTGCTTAAAGTTATAAAATGAAAACATTTAAAATAATTTTTTTAGTAAAGTACAAATTATATTGTGGCTTTTAGAAAGCATAGGGGTTTAGAACCCTACTCATAATAATTTCTGCTCGTTTTGAGTTTGACTATGTTATTTATTTTAATTTCTGTTTGTTTTGGGTTTCATTTATTCATTGATGCTGATTTGTGGTAATTGTATGCTTGGTAGATTACAACCCTTTCCCTGAGGGCTGGGGTGATTTGTTACGTCAAAGACATAATTTCCAGACCTTTCAACTACGTTGAACAAAATGGCCATATCAAAATGTTGATCGGAAATGTTTGGGAAATGATGGGCGGGCGGGGATTCTCCCTTCAATTACTTTCGACTATTAAAAAGGGCAATAGTTTTCTCATTTTCCAATCGAATGAGCCCTTTTTGAAGTTTTTACGACAATGCTTTCTATAAAGAAAACCATATATGCCCTCAGGGCATAACTTACAACCTTAGCACTGAGGGCTGTAGGAGGGTTGTCATACTCAAAGGCATAATTTCTAGACCCTTCAACTACGTTCAACAAAATGGCTATATCCAAATGTTGATCGGCAGTGTTTGGTGAAATGATGGCCGCGGGGGGGGGGGCATTCGCCCTCCTACTGCTTTTGACTATTAATAAGGGGACTAGCCCTCTGTATTCCCAAATGAATGAGCCCTTTTTGAAGTTTTTGAACGGCATTGCTTTCTATAAAAGAACCTCATAAGGCCCCAGGGCATTACTTACAACCTGTGCCCTGGGGGTTGTGGGGGGTTTTTCATCCTCAATTACATAATTTCTGGGCCTTTCAACTACATTGAACAAAATGGCTATCTCAAATTTTTATTGACTGTGTTCGGGGAAAGGGTGGGGGTGAGAGGGGGGTTAGTTGGCCTTCAATCACTTTCGACTATTAAAATAAAAGGGCACTAGTCCTTTCAATTTCCAATAGAATGAGCCCTTTTTGAAGTTGTTACAACAACGCTGTCTATAAAACCTGGTGTACCCCCGTTGCATAACTTACAACCCTTACCCTGACGGTTATGGGGGGGGGGCCGTCATCCTCAAAGACCTAATTTCCAGAACTTTCAACTACGTTGAACAAAATGAGTATCTCAAAATTTTGATTGGATGTGTTTGGGTAAATGGTGGGTGTGAACGGGGGGTTAGTTGCTCCCCCATCACTTTTGACTTTTTAAAAGGGCACTAGCCCTTTCAATTCCCAATTGAATGAGCCCTTTTTGAAGTTTCTGCGACAACAATATCTATAAAAACCTAGTATGCCCCCAAGGCATAACTTACTACCCTTGCCCTAAGAAGTGTGGGGGGTTTGTCATCCTTAAAAACATAATTTTCAGAACTTTCAACTACGTTGAACAGAATGGCGGTCCCAAAATTTTGATTGTATGTGTGGGGAAATGGTGGGCGTGAGAGGGGGTCAGTTGCCCTGTAATCACATTCGACTATTAAAAAGAGCACTAGCCCTTTCAATTTTCAATCGAATAAGCCCTTTTTGAAGTTTCTACGACAACGCTTTCTATAAAAAACCTTATATGCCCCCAGGGCATAATTTACAACCGTTAACCTGAGGGCTGTGGGGGACTGTCATCCTCAAAGACTTATTTTCCGGAACTTTCAACTACGTTGAACAAAATGGGTATCTCAAAATTTTGATTGGATGTGTTTGGGGAAATGGTGGGCGTAAGAGAGGGGTTAGCTGCCCTCTAATCACTTTCGACTTTTAAAAAGTGGACTAGCCCTTTCCATTTCCAATCGAATGAGCCCTTTTTGAAGTTTCTACAGCAACCCTATCTATAAAAACCTTAAATACCCTCAGGGCATAACTTACAACCGTTGTCCTGAGGGGTGTGGGGTTTGTCATCCTCAAGACATAATTTTCAGAACTTTCTACTAGGTTTAACAAAATAGCTATCTCAAAATTTTGATTTGATGTGTTTGAGGAAATGGTGGGCGTCAAAGGGGGGTTAGTTGCCCTCCAATCCCTTCCGACTATTAAAAAGAGCACTAGCCCTTTCAATTTGCAATTCAATGAACCCTTTTTGAAGTTTCTACGACAACGCTTTCTATAAAAAAAAACTTATATGCCCCCAGGGCATAACTTGCAACCCTTGTCCTGAGGGCTCTGAGGGGGCTATCATCTTCTAAGACCTAATACCCGGATCTTTCAACTACCTTGAAAAAACTCAAATTTCAACTATCTCAAAATTTTGATTTGATGTGATTGGGGAAATGGTGGGCGTAAGAGGGGGTTAGTTGACTTCCAATCACTTTCGACTATTTAAAAAGGCACTAGCCCATTGAATTTCCAATCGAATGAGCTTTTTTTGAAGTCTCTACGACAACGCTTTCTATAAAACACCTTAAATGCTGCCAGGGTATGACTTACAACCCTTGCCCTGGGTATTAGGGGGGGGGGTTGTCATCCTCAAAGACTTAATTTCCAGAACCTTCAACTACGTTGAACAAAATTTCTATCTCAAAATTTTGATTGGATGTATTTGGGGAAATGGTTGGCGTGAGAAGGGAAGTAGTTGCCCTCCAATCACTTTCGACTATTAAAAAGAGCACCAACCCTTTGAATATCAAATTGAATGAGCCCTTTTTGAAGTTTGTAACATAACGCTTTCTATAAAAAATCTTGTATGCCCCCAGGGCATAACTTACAACCCTTGCCCTTAGGACTGTTGGGAGAGTGTCCTCCTCAAAGACATAATTTCCAAATCTTTAAACTACGTTGAATAAAATGGCTATCTTAAAATTTTGATTGGATGTGTTTGGGGAAATAGTGGGCTTGGAAGGGGTGTTAGTTGCCTTCCAATGACTTTCGACTATTAAAAAGGGCACTTGTTCCTCCAATTTCCAATCGAATGAGCCCTTTTCGGAGTTTCTACGACAATTCCTTCGATACGAAGTGCCCTTGTCTAAAAGAAAAAAATACATTGTGCCATCATTGGTCTTTATTTAGGCAGCGCTCTTGCGCTGCCTATGATAATTCCAAATATTTGTTGTAGCATTTCCTATCTTTTACTTCTGGTTTGATTTACCCCTCCGTATACTTTTTGATCGTTTCAATTGCGCTCTTTTGTTACATTAGAACAACTAATTTTAAAAGCTAATATAAGTATCACCACGAGGGAGAAAAGAGGGGTCGAAATAAAAATCAGTTGTTTAAACATATGGAAATATATACTGCTTTTTTTTTTAACTCTGTAGACTTTTAAAACATATTGAAAGATTCATTTTTTGTTTCGGGTTTTTGAGTTTTGATATTTAGATATGTTCGTTTTTTTATTTTATTTTTTTAACTCTAGACTTTTAAAAGATATTGAAAGATATGTTTTTTATTTTCGGTTTTTGAGTTTTGATTTTTTGTTTTATTCCTTTTTACGTTGTTAACTTTTTTTTTGTTTAAAAAATATTCTTTTTTTTAGACACTTTTTTTAAACTGTAATTTTTAGGTCACTTTACACCACACGTGTCTGGACTAAACTTACAGGGAAATACGTCACTAGTTATTTCTAAGAATCCATCTACGATTAGTTTCTCAAATGTGTCTGAATCAGAATCTGAAGGAAAAGGCTTAAAAAACCAGAAAAGAGGTTTGAAAAGTTGCCTGCAAAGTAAAAAGTATAGCAAATTGGAAAGATATCAAAGAACTCATAAAGAGAAAAAAACATATTTATGTGAGATATGTGACAAGATATTTTCTCGACTGCATGATTTTATCTGGCACCAAAGAGTCCATACAGGTGAGAAGCCGTTTAAGTGCTATGTTTGTGACCAAATCTTTTCTCAAGCAGGAAATTTGAAACAGCACCAAAGAATGGATACGGGTGAGAAACCGTTTAAATGCGATATATGTAAAATATGCTTTTCTTCACTGGATAGTTTTAACAAAAACCAAAGAGTGCATAGAGGTGAGAAACCGTTTAAATGTGATGAATATGCCTGAGAAAGACCTTTTCTCAGGCACAAAATTTGAAGACACATAAAAGATTGCATACTGGTGAAAAACCGTTTAAGTCTAAGTTTTGTGACAAGACCTTTTCTCACGCATCAAGTTTGAAAATCCATCAAAAAATTCATATGGGTGAGAAACCTTTTAAGTGTGATAAGTGTGATCAAACCTTTTTTCAAGCAGCGAAACTTGAATCAGCACCAAAGAATGCATACGGATGAAAAACCGTTTAAATGTGATGTATGTAACAAGACCTTCTCTCAAGCATCAAATTTGAAAAGCCATCGAAAAAGTGCATACATGCCTTGACTGGACTATCTGAACAAGCTCAAAAAGTGCATACAGGTAATTTAAACGTGAATGTTGCAGCAGAGTATTTTCATTTAAATCAGCTCAGAATTAGAATCTTATAACCTATTCCAGAAAAACCTCTCAATTTATGGACTACTGCAAGAGTTTCTGGTGCAATTGTAATTTTTGTTGTAAGGAAAATTTGATGAAGAATTAAAGCTGGTCTACTTTGGCTAATTCCCATATTTAAATTAGCACTTTGGATATCAATTGAAAAAAAAAAAATTTATGGCTCATGTGTTTCTTTTTCTTGTTTATAAGCGATCCTCCACTGATTTACTCCGGTTTTGATGAAAATAAAGAACCCTGTTGTCTTTTCAGTTTGCTTGGAAATTCCATTTGTCAGTACTTGGGAAAAGTTTTGTTTTGTTACTTGAAAATGAAAAAAAAATGTTTAGCTATCCTTCAGCATTTCAATGCGTTGTGATAGTGAAATGTACTAAAAATTTTACTTTCTGAATTAGTTTGAATTTTCTGAATATTTCATTTTGTTTGCTTACCTAATTAGACCACAAGATTTATTTCAGAAGTAGGGAGTTTGCAAATGATCAAATTACATTATCTTACATCCTTTGATAAAGGTTACTGAAATTTCTAAAAACTGAAAGACTTGTTTGTTCATCTTAGTGTTTATGGTGGTGCTGCCCTAAAACGGAATTCAAAGTAGAACTCAAATTTTCGTTCGATTTCCATTGCATGAGGAACCCAAATGAGAACAACTTTTTATTTATATTTTCTGAACTTATGCAGACAAGTTTATGGTGTAAGGGGCCTCTTATGCTCTGAAAAAAGTGCAAGTTTCCTCCTCCCAAAACTGGATTCAATATGTCTGTTTTGATTTGTTTGGTGAACGGTCTAAGACGGGATCAGTGCCAAGAAATTATTTGCTTGAATCCTTTTTGGGCGTGAAAGAAAAATTGATCTGATTTAAACTTACTACTGTGCCTTTGCTAGGCAAAATCTTGGGTATCCTTTCCTTTCCTTCCCTATTGTGTGAAAACAAGTTTTAGAACCAAGGATATTTTGTGCCTCCCTAGAAAATTGACCGAAACTAGCATTTGAAACAGCTTGAAAGGATCCACTAGATTACCTTTTTTTGCCACCAACACTAAAAATAATTATAGATTTGTGTCTAAAATCGGCTTCCATGCATTGGAATCTTGTATCAAGAGGATGTCTATCTTGAAAAAAATTGGAAGGACTTTTTTCGTTAGGTTTTATTCAGTCCAGGTGCTGGTTATTTAGAATCTCTTAAAATTTGTCTGAATTTAAGAGCCTCCCCTCCCTCTTTATTTCAAGGTATTATTCTAAACTTGCTGATGTTATTGGGCATCAGTGTCGTGACTTTTGACAGGTAAAATTAAACCTCAAGAATTTTAAAAGAGTTAATTCAATTTCTACTGAAAAAGACCTCCATATGTAGTTGTGCAGGTTTGGTAGTTCTGGTTTAATTTTGAATGTTTAGTTGTCATTGAAAGTCAACAGATTTTGTATGACAACTAAAAAGGCTAAAATAGAGAGAATGTATAATTGAATATATCGGGTTAAAGTTAGTCTCCAGGGAGAGGTTTCAAAGCTCCCACTAGGTCACCTCAAATACTATTCCTCGGACCTAGGTCCATTGTGGCAATAAAAAAGCGTCACTTAAGAGCTCCCTTTGCCCAATTTTTGAAAAAGAGAGTAAACACCCTCAAAACATTTATTGATCATAATGGAAATTACACCATTAGGTTTAGTATATCAGAGAATTTTACTGAAGAAGTTTCAAGCTCCTACATTTTGACTTTTTGCCAGAAGCAAGATCACGGATGCATGTTTATTGATTTTTTTTTCCCAGGGTTGATTGTATTTAACTAGTGGTCCTAAGAGATGGGAAGAGGACTCGTTTGGTCGGAGATCAAGAATTCTAGTGCCCTTTATTGAGTAACCAAAAATATTGGAGGACAGCTAGTCCCCCTCCCACGCCCCTTGTTTGCCAAAGTTGTTTCATCAAAACTAGAGACATTCGTTTTGTTCAGCATAGTTAAAAGATCATAGTAATAATTATGTCTTCAAGGATAATTGACTCCCCACAGCCTCCTGAAGAAGGGTTGCAAGCTATGCGCTTTGACCATTATTTATATTTAGTATTGGCTATTGAGAAGTCTACAGACATTCTTCGGGGAGGACTTATCTTCCGGTGGGGGGGGGGGGGGTTAATTGATAGGATCTTTCCGAAGGGGGAGGGAATTTTCCATGGAGGAGGAGCTGGATTTTGGGGCATTATTTGAAAAACTATCTTTAATTAAATAATCAAAAAAAGTTTTTTCGACTGAAAGTAAGAAGAAACATTAAAACAAATTGAAACTATTATCTATATGAGTGGAGTTGTCCCCTCATCAATATCTTGCTCTTTACGCTAAAGCTTTATTCTGAAAAAGATTATTATTCAAATTAAACGGCCCCTATGTTTCAGGAGTCATTCTTAAATATTTGGTAAAAAAAAAAGTCAAAACTGAGCGTAAAGAGTGACGTAATGAGGAAGGGACAACTCCTCTCATATGCGTAATAATTTCTTATAATTTTAAGTTTTAATGTTCCTCCTTACTTTCAGTTGGAAAAAACTTTTTTTCTTTGTTTAATGGTACCACAAAACCAACTGAGGATTTAACCATTACCTGATTCATGGACCAAGCAATGGAAAATGAAGCTTACTTTGAAAAACCTTGTACAAATTCCAAATTAAAATTTGTTCAAAGTAGTTTTAAAAGGCCTGCGTTCTATAACTTGCAAGCATAAATAAAATAGAAAGAAAAATAGATGGCACGAATTGAACTTGAAATAAACCAAATATATTCAAAATTGCTATTTCCCAAGTATGGCCACGGTTTGTTGATTAAATCACAAGGGGCTCTGCCTTTCGGGTCCCTGACGCCCATACACTCGTTTTGATGCATTTTTGGCGTTTGGCTTGCTTTGACTGTCATCCTACTTGATGCAAAATTTCCCAGATTCCTGCATATTAGAACTATCAAATTGCTGGGAGTGCTTATCAATCCTGTGTTTCCCAAGGTGTTCAACACAAAGGGGAACTCAAAACCCTTGAAGCTTATCAATCCCTTTTTACCCTGCTTTGAAACTTAGTGATATGCCTGCTTTTGATTTATTTTGCTTGCTCAATCTATCATTGACTGAGTCCCCCCCCCGCTGCTTGTTGCCTGTTTGATTCATTTATTCAACAATTTACTTCTTGTGTGAGTTTATTTTGTTGTTTCACCAGATTATATTGAAACCATTGGTTTTTTTTATTTGTGATGACTGACAGGACAGTTAGTAGTCCTGTCACCCCTGAGCCAAATAACTCTAGTGTTAGGATTTTTACTTTAGGCTAGGTGTTGAAGGTCCAAATGAGGGTATAAGTTTAGAATTGGGTCAATATCTACCAAATCATATTATTGAGTTAGGATGAAAGTAAATACACCATTCAATGCCTTTTTTTATGCTGATTATGAATCTAATAGGCCTAAGTATTTCTATTGGAAATGAATTTCAGCCCCCCCCCCTATATATGCCAATTCAGGTTTAGGTTAGTTATAGCCTATATAGGGGGGGGGCCTGAAATTCATTTCCAATAGAAATGCTTATTATATTTGTAATCAGCATAAAAAAAGGCATTGAATGGTGTATTCACTGAGAGTCCTGTCAATCCTGACCCAAATAACTCTAGTGTTAGGATTTTTACTTTAGGTGTGGAAGGTCCAAATGAGACAACTAGGGGTAAATTTTACCAAATCATATTTTTGAGTTAGGAATAAAGTGAATACATCATTCAATGCCTTTTTTTATGCTGATTACAAATATAATAATCATTTCTATCAGAAATGAATTTCAGCCCCCCACCCCCATATTTGCAAATATATATCCTGAATTGACATATATAGAAAGGGGACTAAAATTCATTTCTGATAGAAATGATTTTTATATTCATAATCAGCATAAAAAAATGAATCAAATGGTATATTCACTTTATTTGAAACTCAATAATATGATTTGGTAAAAATTTACCCAACTAGGTTGTTGACATTAGGTTGTAGAACAGTTATTGCCAAAAAACTTTTTGAACACCTCCAGAATCATGAGTGCAGGGGCCATTATGGGGTATAAGTT
This sequence comes from Artemia sp. Qi Xiang Cuo, assembly GCF_049724085.1. Lineage (NCBI taxonomy): Eukaryota > Metazoa > Arthropoda > Branchiopoda > Anostraca > Artemiidae > Artemia > Artemia sp. Qi Xiang Cuo. Next base: position 38,794,686 of record NC_142811.1, on the reverse strand, counting down.
TAGAATTGTGGCTCCTGATAAGGAGACATGTTAAGAAAACAATTCTTACTTTAAAATATGTATAATGATCCTAGTTAACATATTATCCAAGGGGAGAACATTTATCATCAAGTTTTTCCTCTAAAAATCCTTCTTTTTCCAGCTTAAAAGAAAAAAATTACAATAAACCTCCATGCTAACAAAATACATAAATCTTTTGAAATTGTCGCTATGAATTGCCAAATAAGTTGTTTAATAGATAGCATTCATTCATCCTGGTCATTGTTAATTTCATTTTTTTTTTTTAATGAGCAGTGGCAAAAATACAAAATATTAATACATCCTAAACTAACTTCAATTCAAAATCAATGGACATGGCCTGGAACTCGGCTAGAATGAACTTAATCTATAAAAACAATTTATTATAGTGGCAATTTAAAAAGATTTATGCATTGCATCTTAGCATAGAGGTTTATTGTTGACATTTTCTTTTAAGCTGTAAAAAGAAGGAATTTTAGAGGAAAGACTTGATGATAAAGATTCTCCCCTTGGATAATATGTCAATTAGGATCATTATACAAATTTTAAAGTAAGAATTGTTTTCTTAACATGTCTCCTTATGAGGAGCCACAATTCTAAATTTATACCCCTGCTTTAATCAGAAATAGAAAAGGAATTGTATTTATTCCATCTGAGGAGGTCACCCATCAGGATGACTTGGTCTAGTAGGTCCAAGTTGACAATAGAATAGAACAAGTGTCATTGGCCTTTAAAAACCCAAGCCCATCAGTTATCCCCCTGGTTTGCACCTTCAATCAGGATGTTCAGTTCCCTCTGAAAATCTCTCTTTGGGGTGCAAGGTATACAGTTAAGTAGTTTATACCCCAGGCAATACAGTGCTTCAATTGCCGAGGTTTTGGCCACATGACTTCAAATTGCCACAGAGGTGGAAGATGCCTACTATGTAGTGGACAACACACTCATAATGAATGTCCTCAATCCAAAATGTAAAGAAAGATCAGGTACTCAAGTGCCCTAACTGCAGTGGTAACCATATTGCAAATGCTAGGGAGTGCCCAGTATTCATGGGGAAGAAAGCAATTGTAACCTATTCCTTCACTGATAATGTCCCCATGAGGGCTGCTGCCAAGGTCCTGAAGAAGAGACTTCCAACACAAACAAAACATGTCCCTATGGCCCATAAAGACTCCTTCCCTCCTTTGACACCTAACCACCATCCAGTTGAGGACCTGATCAAGAAGTATATGACCATTTTTGAAGGTGTTGCAAGGCAGATCTCTGATCTGACCCAGATAATAACATTACTTTGCAAACTAGTCTCTAAGATACTGCCAGTTGGTTTTGAAAATGCAGCCCTTAGTCTGACCAACATTGCCAAAAACCTAAACAGAGTTGAATCAAGCCCTACAACCAGTAACAACCCTCCATAAACCAGTAGCCCTTGCAATGTTGAAAGTATACTGAAAGTTACTAGTGTCATAACTAGTGTAAGACTATGAAAAGCTTTATAGATTTGTTTAGTTTTGTCAGGCTACATACTCACTTTTGACTCTTAAATCAATAATCCTGTTTTTGTACTTGACTCTTGTGTTTTCCGTAAAGCACTAGTTTTTTATAATTATAAAAGCATAGGGAAACATAATGAGTTGGTTTATTTGTACTAGTTATATTAATATATATTAAATAGGCTGTGAAGTAATAATTTTTGTCTGTTTTAAGTTTCAACTTTGCTCTTTACTTCCCTCAGAAAAACTTTGTTTTTTTAAATTAAAATGTCAAGTGGCAACAGTGAATCAACAATATGGTTCAACTTGGGAAGAAAAGACAAATTGAAATTGAAATGAACCAAATATATTAAAAATTGCTACTTCCCTAGTAAGGATAGTTGTGTGCCATGGTTTGTCTATTAAAATACAAGGGTCTTCAAACATCTTCAACATCTTCAAAATTGTGAGTGCAGGGGCCATTATGGTTCAATGTTAGAAAGACTTGAACCAGATGGCTCCATTATCATAATAGATTTGAACCAGTCAGTAGCTGTTGCTATACTTTCTATTTCAGATATAGCAGTAAATAGATGTAAGGTAAAGTTTGCGCCTGGTCTTAGCTTTAACCCTGCTTTAATCAGAAACACAAAAGGCACTGTATTTATCCCATCTGGGGAGGTTACCCATCTGGATGATTTTGTCAAGGAGGTCCAAGTTGATGACAGAATACAACAAGTGACATTGGCCTTTAAAAACAAGCCCATCAGTTATCCTTTAGGTTTGCACCTTTAATCAGGATGTTCAGTTCCCTCTGAAAATCTCTGTTTGGGGTGCAAGGTATACAGATAAGCAGTTTATCCCCTGGGCAATACAGTGCTTCAATTGCCAAGGTTTTGACCAAATGGCTTCAAATTGCCACAGAGGCAGAAGATGTCTACTTTGTAGTAGACAACACATCCTTGATGAACATCCCCAGTCTAAAACAGATAAGGAAGATCAGGTGCTCAAGTTCCCTAACTGCAATGGTAACCATGCTGCTAATGCTAAGGAGTGCCCAGTGTTCATGGAGAAGAAAGCAATTTAACTTACTTTTTCACCAATAATATCCCCATGAGGACTGCTGCTGAGGTGTTGAAGAAAGGACTTCCTAAACATACAGAATACATCCCCATGGTGCACACAGATTCTTTCTCTCCACTGACTCCTAATCAACCTCCAGTTGAGGACCTCAACATGAGGAACATGGCCATGTTTGAAGGTGTTGAAAAGCAGATCTCTGATCTAACTCAGGCTATTACATCTATTTGTGAACTGCTTTTTAAGTTAGCACCAAAATATTTTCAGAGTGCAGTCTGTAGCCTATATAAGTCAGTTGAAAACCTAAATAGATAAGGTTCAAGCCTTCCCACAACCAGCAGCCCTGGCAAAGCAGAAAGGAAATTTAAAAGAAAGGAGTCTGACTATCCAGATATGGATAGCCCAGAAGGTGCTATCATTGGGCTGCAGAGACCTAGGTTAGCCCCTCCTCAGAGAAATGACTAGTTATTTCTCCACTGTTTTTCTTTGAATTTGGCCTGTATGACTAAGCACAAACTTATTAAGTAGTTTGGTTAAGACTACTGGTTTGGTTCATTCCCTAAATTTTTTCCTGCATGTTTCTGTTTAGATTTGCCTTATTTCTTTATATTTTGATTTAGGTGACAGGTTAAAGGTTATTTGTATTATTTGTTATAATTGACTTGTATAAGCATTATAATTGCTGTTTGATAGAGTAAATTGCATAATTCTGGTTCCTGTTTATAATTACTGACATGTGTTGCTGGTGAATGACCCCTATAATTAGCAGGATACATGGTAGATGGCTCCATATTAACTAAATGTTGCAGGCCATGATGCCCCCTCCCATATTATTTTATTTTAGTTATCTTTTATTCAGTTTTATTTGTTTTTATAATCCTTATTTATCTTTTAATATTTTATCTGATTTACTTTCTATATCAGGAAGTATGTTACAGTTTATAATGTAAAAAAGTATTATTTATTATAATTTTGTTGTATATGTACTATTGCAGTATGACAAAGCATTGTTGCATTATTTTGATTCCCGTTTTTCAACACAGGCAGTTGCTGCAGGTGAATAACCCCCTACCAATAGCAAGACAGGTGAAGGCATATGACCTATTGGTTGAATGCATCAAACCCCAAACAACAATAAAAACATATGGTTAAAGACTAATCTACATTATAACTTAAATCAATTAACCAAGCTCAAAAGTTAACCCCAAACAAAGGTAAAAACTTGAAAAAAAGCTTGAATTACCATATAAGTTTATAAGTTTTTAATTATAATTTTTATTAAGTTTATAATTTTTTAATTATAATAAATTATAAGTTTTATTTTCAACAGGTAATACAATTATTATAATTTTATAGTTTGGTTGAGTGAATGAGGATGAAATGAGGATTGGTGTACTTAGAAGGAAACACTAACTACGAAAGAGTGATTGATTTTTATTGAACATCCTATTTAAAACTCCAAATATAGCCTAATCTTTCCTTAACTTTACATTTTGCTCCTTTCCAGCCTAATTTTTCAAAATGGGTAAAAGTCTAGAATAGCCTAGCTTCTCTTCAGAAGTTGACATGTTAGAACAAAAGAGAGACAAGTTTTATTTTCATTTTTGTTTTTATTTTGGACCATTAATCCCTGGTTCCCTTCCTCCCCTAATGGTCTTTATAGCCCAAGGCTATTCAATGAAGGTTATACAATAATTGACCAAATCATATTCAAGAATGAATAAAATGGAAGAAACAAGGGAAATATGGTTCACCAGTAGCTGCTGTAAATTTTGAAGAAAAAATCTCATCCGGTAAATTATAAAGAATTTCAATGAACTGTCAGGGCTTAAGAGAAGAAATTACCACAAGAATATGAAAGGAACATTAAAAACTGGAAAAATACTGAAATTAAATTTTAACATAACCTTAAAACAATAACATACAGTCCAAACTATATATTTTACATGCATTTTCTGTTTGTTGAATTTGTCAATGTTGATTCAGTTTATGGGTATTGGGTTGAAACAAAAAAGTTCTCTACTACAAGATACATGAGAAATATTTAATTTGGCTTGGTTATATATTTCCAAATTAGCAAGGTTTAGGGGGTTAAGTAATATGAAGCACTTACTAATGATATATTTAAGTATTGTAAGGTTGAAGCAGTATCAACACAATAAAAAAATAATAAAATAGGTAATAAAAATACTCAAATTGGTTTTTAAATTTGCACAGTAAAGAAAGTTCAGAAGTAAAAAAAAGCAAAGCTCTTTTTGGAAGATGAAAGTAGGTATTTTTTTAAAGTTTTTTTTCAGAATTCAATAGTGTTTTCTTCTGATAACACTGAACTGTACACTAATACTGTATTTCATTCTGAAAAGAATTAGTTCTGCATTTCCACCAAATATTTCTGGGGTTCATCAGTATAGTCATACTTTCTAGCTCCTACATTATATTTGTCATTTTCTCAGTTTTAAATTTATCTCTGCTAGCTTATTAGAGCATAATTTACTAAAATATAATTTTGAAAAATGTATAGTAATGGAAAAAAAACTTGATAATCTAATTAGTAGAACCATTCTGGGTAAATATTATTTGTAAATAATATTATTGTAAAATATTTTGAAATATTAAATTTGTAAAATATTATTTGTAAATAAATTCTGGGTAAAAATAATATGTAAATATTATTTGATTGATTAAAGTTAATATTTATATTTTTTTCAGTAAAGTGCAAATTATGTTCTGGCCTTGGGAAGGCATAGGGGTTTTGAGCCAAACTTATGTTAGTTTCTGCTTGTTTTGAGTTTGACTTGGTTATTTATTGTAATTTTGGTTTGTTTTGGGTTTCATTTATTTATTGATGCTGATTTGCGGTAGTTTCACGCTTGATAGATTATTATATTTTATTTTTGCTCATTTTTGTTTAATGGAGTTCTTTACTTTTCTTTGAAAAACTTATTTTGTGGAAAAAGTTTTTCTAATTAATTTTTTTTTTGTTTTATATTGACATGGTCTTTTCAGAGATAAAAATTGGATTTGAGGAAGACTAAAATCTATTCTATAAATTATATACAACAACTTTCTATAGAGACCATATATGCCCCCAGGGCATAACTTACAACCCTTGCGCTGAGGGCTCTGAAAAGGTTATCATCCTAAAAGACCTGATTTCTAGAACTCAACTACATTGAACAAAATGGATATCTCAAAATTTTGATTGGATGTGTTTGGGGAAATGGTGGGCGTGAGAGGGACGTTAGTGGCTATCCAATCACTTTCAACTATTAAAAAAGGCACTAGCCCTTTCAATTTCCAATTGAATGAGCCATTATGTATTTTTTACAACTATGCTTTCAATATATAGTTTATATGCCCCCAGGGCATAACCTACAACCCTTGCACTGAGGGCTCTGAGGGGGTTATCATCCTAAAAGACAAAATTTCCAGAACTTCTACTACGTTGAACAAAATGGATATCTCAAAATTTTAATTTGATGTGTTTTGGAACATGGTGGGCATGAGAGGGGCGTTAGTCGCTATCCAATTACTTTCAACTATTAAAAAAAGGCACTAGCCCTTTCAATTTCCATTTGAATGAGACTTTTTGAAGTTTATTCGACAATGCTGTCAATGAAAAGCTCATGTGCCCCCAAGGAAAAACTTAAACCCTGGGCCACTAGGCCTGTGGGGGGAGGTTTTGTCACTCTAACAGACATAATGTTCAAAGATGATAACAAAGTTGAATAAAATGGCTATCTATAAATTGTTTCTGGATGTGTTTGGGGGACTGATGGGCGTGAGGGGAGGCTAGTTGCGATCCAATCACTTTTGACTATTAAAAAGGGCACTAGCCCTTTGAATTTCCAATCGAATGAGCCACTTTTGAAGTTTCTACAACAACGACTTCTATAAAAACCTCATGTCCCCAGGGCATAGCTTAAAACCCTTGCCCTGAGGGTTGTGGGGGAGTGTCCTCCTCAAAAATATATTTTCTATCTGGAAATCAACTATGCTGAACTAAATTGCTATCTCAAAATTTTTATTGGATGTGTTTGGGGAAATGATGGGCGTAGGGGGGGGGGGCTAGTTGCCATCCAATCACTTTTGACTATTAAAAAGGGCACTAGCCCTTTGAATTTCCAATCAAATGAGCCTGTTTTGAAGTTTCTATTACAACGACTTCTATAAAAACCTTATATTCCCAGGGCATAACTTAAAACCCTTGCCCTAAGGACTCTGGGGTGTTGTCCTCCTCAAAAACATATTTTCTATCTGGAAATCAACTACGCTCAACAACCGGGCTATCTCTAAATTTTGTTTGGTTGTTTTGGGGCAAAGGTGGGGGGGGGGGGGTGGGGCTTGTTGCCCTCCAATCACTTTCGACTATTAAAAAGGGCACTAGCCCTTTGAATTTCCAATCCAATGAGCCTTTTTTGAAGTTTCTACGACAACGCCTTCTATAAAAACCTTATATGCCCCCGGGGCATAACTTAAAACTCTTGCCCTGAGGGTTGTGGGGGAGTGTCCTCCTCAAAAACATATTTTCTGTCTGGAAATCAGCTATGCTGAACAAAATGGCTATCTCAAAATTTTGATCGTATGTGTTTGTGAGAATGATGAGCGTGGGGGGGGGGCTATTTGCCTTCCAATCACTTTCGACTATTAAAAAGGGTACTAGCCCTTTGAATTTCCAATCAAATGAGCCAAATTTCTATGACAACGCCTTCTATAAAAACCTTATATGCCCCCAGGGCATAACTTAAAACCCTTGCCCTGAGGGTTGTCGGGGAGTGTCCTCCTCAAAAACATATTTTCTCTCTGGAAATCAACTACGCTGAACAAAATGGCTACCTCAAAATTTTGATTGGATGGGTCTGGGGGAATGATGGGCGAGAGAGGGGTTTAATTGCCCTCAAATCACTTTTGACTTAAAAAGGGCACTAGACCTTTGAATTTCCAATTGAATGAGCCCATTTTCAAGTTTCTACAACAATGCCTCCTATAAAAACATTATATGCCCCCAGGGCATAACTTAAAACCCTTGCCCCAAGGGTTGTAGGGGAGCGTCCTCTTCAAAAACATATTTTCTATCTGGAAATCAACTCCGCTGAACAAAATGGGTATCTCAAAATTTTGATTGGATGTGTTTGGGGGAATGATGGAAGTGCTCCTTCAATACAAAGTGCCTGGGTATGGAGAAAAAAACACATTGTGCCAACATAGTTCTTTACTTAGGCAGCGCTAGCGTCGCTGCCTATGATTTGGCAGCCATGCAAAAAGTGGGGTAGTGAAGTAGCAATGCTACTTTGGAGTTTTCAAATTTGCTGGCAGATTTTATCTGAAAATACCATTTTTTCATATATAAAAAAAAAAAATTGCTCAAAGAAAGGCTGTCAGAACACAAGTTATTCTGCTTAAAGTGTCGGTAGCTTTTGGAAGTCTGTCGAATTCTGCTACCAGCAGGCAGCAGCTTTGGAACTTTTCTTTACCTGACTCCCCCTCCTTAACACTCAAGTATATAACCCAAATTATATATTTCCCATGAGCTTTTCTGGATATTTATTTTGTCACAGCTGGTTCAGTTTACAGGTACACAGTTTTAAACAAGAGTGATGCTACCAACTTAAAGTAAATATGGCAATTTTCAAAAGATTTGTAAATTGTTTTTTAATTGGGTTATGATGAATCAATGGCTCTGGATTTTATACCTTCAAAAATGGAATCATAATCAAATAGTGAGTTTTTAACGGTACTTGCTAATTAAATGAAACACACTCAAAAAATAAGCTTAGGTTAGATCTCACAAAACTGGTTTCACAGCATACAAAGACAAGGGACGGGTGATAGAATGCATTAGACTTATAAATTTTGGGCTATATTTTTGCACATTGTGGGGGGGGGGGGTATGCAAAAAGTGGGGTAGAGTAATTAGCAATGCTACTTGGCAGTTTTCTTTGCCCAGTAAAATTTGTTGGCAGATTTTGTCTGAAAATACCAGTGCTTTGACTAATCGCCGAATTTTCGGGGATTTCCCCAAACAACTGTCTTCTCGAAAAAAAAATCGGTTCCCCAAAATTCCCCTTTAGTTCAGGGTTGCCACCCCTAGTGATTTAACACTAGGTGACAATCCACCCCTAATAACTATCACTTTCTCTTAACTTGACATAATTTTTTAACTACTTTCCAAAGTTTTGTCTCAACTATTTATTACATATAAAAAAAACAGAAATAGTTCATTGAATTACTGACCTTTCTTCTTATGCTAGTAAAGGTTCTAGGTGTTTAACTAAAATTAATTAAAAAAAACTTTTTCCACAAAATAAGTTTTTCAAAGAAAAGTAAAGAATTCCATTAAACATAAAATGAGCAAAAATAAAATAAAATAATCTACCAAGCGTGAAACTGCCACAAATCAGCATCGATAAACAAATAAAACCCAAAACGAGCAGAAATTACAATAAATAACCGAGTCAAACTCAAAACGAGTATAAATTAACATATTTGCACTTTACTTAAAAAAAAAAAATACAATTGAATGTGCATCGTCAGTTTAATATACACATATTTATATTTAGTAATCAAAATGTTAATATTATTTGATTGATTAAAGTTAAAAAAGTAAAAACATTTATATTTTTTTCAGTAATGTGCAAATTATGTTCTGGCCTGGGGAAGGGATAGGGGTTTTGAGCCCAAAAAATGTTAATTTCTGCTCATTTTGAGTTTGACTCGGTTATTTATTGTAATTTCTGTTCGTTTTGGGTTTCATTCATTTATCGATGCTCATTTGCAGTAGTTTCACGCTTGGTAGATTATTTGATTTTATTTTTGCTAATTTTTTGTTTAATGGAGTTCTTTACTTTTCTTTGAAAAATTTATTTTGTGGAAAAAGTTTTTTAAATTGATTTCTGTTCGTTTTATATTGACATAGTATTTTCAGGGGAAAAGAAAATAATACTTTAAATCTTTTCGTTTTTTTTAAGAATTTATAGTTTGGCCTGCTATTTGTATGCTGGAGAAAAATGTTCAGCAATTTTTAACAACATACACCCTCTTAAAAATCTGGACACAAATATTTGTGTTTAATTTAGTTTCATACCTCCACTAGTTGACCTGAGACGGAAAACTTGATACCATTCGCAAAAATATCTGTTTACTATCTTTGATAGCTTGGATACACTTACGCTATTTTGATTTGTTTAAATTTTAAGAGCAGAAGCAGCCCCGAAAGTTTGAACATAATACCCTCAGTCGTTCTTGGGATACTGCTCAGACGCCTTATTGGGAATTAGCGTTAACACAGTGCATTTTGATTTAATCTTATGGCAACATTTAGTTTTTAAACATAAAGTCAAATGGGAGTGTGGGCGTGGGAGGGGGTTTAGTTTCCCTCCAATCAGTTTCGACTATTAAAAAGGGCTTCAGCCCTTTCTATTTTCAATCAAATGAGCCCTTTTCGAAGTTCCTACGGCAACTCCTTCGATACAAAGTGCCCTGGTCTAAACAACAACAACAACAAAAAAATAATGCATTATACCCACATCGATCTTTACTATAATAAAAATGTCAAGCCTTATAATCACTTTCGACTATTAAAAAGGGCACTAGGCTTTTCGATTTCCAATCAAATGAGCCCTTTTTGAGTTTCTACAACAACACTTCCTATAATCTCCTTATATGCCCCCAGGGCATAAATTACAACCCTTACCCTAAGGGCTGTGACGGGGGTTGTCATCCTCTAAGACCTAATTTTCAGAACTCTCAACTACGTTAAACAAAATGGCCATCTCAAAATTTTGATAGGAAATGTCTGGGAAAATGGAGGCCGTGAGAAGGGTGATAGTCTCTCTAATCACTTTCAATTATTAAAAAAGGCACTAGCCCTTTCAATTTCCAATCAAATGCGCCCTTTTGAAGTTGCCACGCCAACGCTTCCTATAAAAACCTTTTATGCCCCCAGGGGATAGCTTACAACCCTCGCACTGAGGGCTTGGGGGGGGGGGGTTGTCATCCTCAATGACCTGATTTCCAGAACTTTCTACTGCGAAAGGCCACTTTCGACCATTAAAAAGGGCACTAGCCCTTTGAATTTCCATTCGAATGAGCCCTTTTCAAGTTTCTACGACAAAGATTTCAATAAAAACCTTGTATGCCCCCAGGGCATAACTTAAAACCCTTGCCCAGAGGGTTATGGGGGAGTGTCCTCCTCAAAAACATATTTTCTATCTGGAAATCAACTATGCTGAACAAAATGGCTATCTCAAAATTTTGATTGGATGTGTTTGAGGGAATGATGGGCATGGGGGGGGGGCTAGTTGTCCTTCAATCACTTTCGACTTTTAAAAAGGGCACACGCCACTCCAATTTCCAATTGAATAAGCCGTTTTTGAAGTTTCTACGACAACTTTTTCGATACGAAGTGCCCTGCTCTAAAGGAAAAAAAATAAATGATACATTGTGCCAACATCGTTCTTATATCCCCTCAGGGCAAAACTTAAAACCCTTACTCCGAGGGTTGTGGGAGAGTGTCCTCCTCAAAAACATATTTTCTATCTGGAAATCAACTATGCTGAACAAAATGGCCATCTCAAAATTTTGATAGGAAATGTCTGGGAAAATGGAGGCCGCGAGAAGGGTGATAGTCTCTCTAATCACTTTCAATTATTAAAAAAGGCACTAGCCCTTTCAATTTCCAATAAAATGAGCCCTTTTCAAGTTTCAACGCCAACGCTTCCTATAAAAACCTTTTATGCCCCAGGGGATAGCTTACAACCCGCGCACTGAGGGCTTGGGGGGTTGCCATCCTCAATGACCTGATTTCCAGACCGTTATACTGCGAAAGGCCACTTTCGACCATTAAAAATGGCACTAGCCCTTTGAATTTCCATTCGAATGAGCCCTTTTCAAGTTTCTACGACAAAGATTTCAATAAAAACCTTGTATGCCCCCAGGGCATAACTTAAAACCCTTGCCCAGAGGGTTATGGGGGAGTGTCCTCCTCAAAAACATATTTTCTATCTGGAAATCAACTACGCTGAACAAAATGGCTATCTCAAAATTTTGATTGGATGTGTTTGAGGGAATGATGGGCATGGGGGGGGGGCGAGTTGTCCTTCAATCACTTTCGACTTTTAAAAAGGGCACACGCCACTCCAATTTCCAATTGAATAAGCCGTTTTTGAAGTTTCTACGACAACTTTTTCGATACGAAGTGCCCTGCTCTAAAGGAAAAAAAAAATAAGACATTGTGCCAACATCGTTCTTATATCCCCTCAGGGCAAAACTTAAAACCCTTACTCCGAGGGTTGTGGGAGAGTGTCCTCCTCAAAAACATATTTTCTATCTGGAAATCAACTATGCTGAACAAAATGGCCATCTCAAAATTTTGATAGAAAATGTCAGGGAAAATGGAGGCCGTGAGAAGGGTGATAGTCTCTCTAATCACTTTCAATTATTAAAAAAGGCACTAGCCCTTTCAATTTCCAATCAAATGAGCCCTTTTCAAGTTTCCACGCCAACGCTTCCAATAAAAACCTTTTATGCCCCAGGGGATAGCTTACAACCCTTGCACTGAGGGCTTGGGGGGTTGTCATCCTTAAAGACCTGATTTCCAGAACTTTCTACTACATTGAACAAAATATCTATCTGAAAATTTTGATTGGAATGGTGGGGGTGAGAGGGGGGGTTAGTTACCCTCCAATAACTTTCAACTATTAAAAAGGGTACTATCCCTCTCAATTTCCAATTGTAGGATCCTATTTTGAAGTTTGTAAAATAACTTTGTTATTAAGCAACATATATGCCCACTGGGAAAAACATACAAACATAGCCCTGTAGACTCTTCGGGGTGTGTCATTCTTAAATAAACAATTTACAGGACTTTCAACTGAGATGAAAAAACTTGCTATCTCTAAACTTTGATTGAATGTGTTTGGGGAAATGGTGGGCGTGACAGGTGGGTTATTTACTCTCCACTCACGTTCGACTATTAAAAAGGGCAATTTCCATTTCCAATCAAATGAGCCCCTTTTGAAATTTCTACAATAACTCTATATAAACCTTATATGCCCCCAGGGTATAACTTACAACCCTTGCACTGAGGTCTCTGATGGGGTTATCATCCTAAAAGACCTAATTTCCAGAACTTTCGACTACGTTGAACAAAATATATATCTTAAAATTTTGATTCGATGTGTTTGGGGAAATGGTTGGGTTGAGAGAGGGGTTAGTTGCCCTTCAATCACTTGCGACTATTAAAAGGGCACTAGCCCTTTCAATTTTCAATTGAATGAGCCCTTTTTGATGTTTTTACAACATCGCTTTCTATAGAAACCTTACATGCTCCCAGGGCATAACTTACAACCCTGGCCCTGAGGGTTGTTGGGGGGAGATGGATTGCCATCCTTAAAAACCTAGTTTCCAAAACTTTCAACTACGTTGAATGAACTGGCTATGTTATAATTGTTATTAGATGTGTTTGGGGGAATGGGGAGACTGAGGGGGGGGTTAGTTGCCCTCAAATCACTTTCGACCATTAAAAAGGGCACTAGCCCTTTGAATTTCCAATCGAATGAGCCCTTTTCAAGTTTCTACGACAAAAATTTCAATAAAAACCTTATATGCCCCCAGGGGATAACTTAGAACCCTTGCCCTGAAGACTGTGGGGGGAGTGTCCTTCTCAAAGGTATAATTTCCTGAACTTTAAACTGCGTGGAACAAAATGGCTATCTAAAAATTTTGATTTGATATGTTTGGGTAAATGGTGGGCGTGGAAGGGGTGTTAGTTGCCTTCCAATCGAATGAGTCCTTTTTGAAGTTTCTACGACGACGCGTTCTATAAAAACTTTATATGCCCCCAGGGCATAACTTACAACCCTTGCCCTGAGTTATGTGGGGGAGTCTCAAAAACATAACTTCTATCTGGAAATCCACAACACTGAACAAAATGGATATCTAAACTTTTTGATTGGATGTGTTTGGGAAAAGGGTAGGCGAGAGAGGGGGCTAGTTGCCCTCAAATCACTTTCGACTAATAAAAAGGGCACTAGCCCTTTGAATATCCAAACAAATGAGCCTTTTTGAAGTTTCTACGACAAAGATTTCAATAAAAACTTATATGCCCCCAGGGCATAACTTATAACCCTTGCCTTGAATACTGTGGGGGGACTGTCCTGCTCAAAGGTATAATTTCCTGAACTTTAACTGTGTGGAAAAAATGGCCATCTCAAAATTTTGATTGGATGTTTTTGGGGCAATGGTGGGGATGGAAGGGGTGTTAGTTGTCTTCCAATTACTTTCGACTATTAAAAAGGGCACTAGCCATTTCAATTTCTAATCGAGTTAGCCCTTTTTGAAGTTTGTCGTAGAAACTGAGGGCAACCCTTGTCCTGAGGGCTTTGAGGGAGTTGTCATCCTCAAAGACCTAATTTACAAAACTTAAAACTTTGTTGAATAAAATGGCTATCTCAAAATTTTGATCGGATGTGTTTGGGGAAAATGTGGGCGTTAGAGGGGGGCTAGTTGCCCTCCAATCACTTTCGACTATTAAAAATGGCACTAGCCATTTAATTTCCCGATCGAATGAGCCTTTTTTGAAGTTTCTACTACAACCCCTTCTATAAAAATCTTAAATGCCCCCAGGGCATAACTTACAACCCTTGCCCTGAAGGCTGTGCGGGAGTTTCCTCCTTAAAATAACAATTTCCATGTGGAAATCAACTAGCGCTGAACAAAATGGCTATCTCAAAATTTTGATTGGATGTGTTTGGTTTTCTAATCACTTTTGACTATTAAAAAGGGCACTAGCCCTTTGAATTTCCAATCGAATGAGCCTTTTTTGAAGTTTCTACGACAACACCTTCTATAAAAACCTTATATACCCCCAGGGCATAACTTACAACCCTTGTCCTGAAGGCTGTAGGGGAGTGTCCTCCTCAAAAACATAATTTCTATCTGGAAATCAACTACGCTGAACAAAATGGCTATCTCAAAATTGTGATTAGATGTGTTTGGGGAAAAGGTGGGCGTGTGAGTGGGGTTAGTTGCCCTCCAATCACTTTCGACTATTAAAAAGGGCACTAGCCCTTTGAATTTCCAATCGAATGAGACTTTTTTGAAGTTTCTACGACAACACCTTCTATAAAAAACCTTATATGCCCCCGGGGCATAACTTAAAACCCTTGGCCCGAGGGTTGCGGGGGAGTATCCTCCTCAAAAACCTATTTTCTATCTGGAAATCAACTACAATGAACAAAATGGCTATCTCAAAATTTTGATTGGGTGTGTTTGGGGGAATGATGCGCGTGAGGGGGGGGGGGCTAGTTGCCCTCCAATCATTTTTGACTATTAATAAGGGCACTAGCCCTTTGAATTTCCAATCGAATGAGCCTTTTTTCAAATTTCTACGACAACGCCTTCTATAAAAACCTCATTTGCCCCCAAGGAGTAACTTAAAACCCTTGCCCAGAGGGTTGTGGGGGAGTGTCCTCCTCACAAACATAATTTCTACTTTGACATAAACTACTTTGAACAGAATGGCTCTCTAAAATATTTTATTGGATGTGTTAGGGGGAATGATGGGTGTGGGGGGGGGTTGCTAGTTGTCCTCCAATCACTTTCGACTATTAAAAAGGGCACAAGCCACTCCAATTTCCAATTGAATGAGCCTTTTTCGAAGTTTCTACGACAACTTCTTCGATACGAAGTGCCCTGCTCTAAAGGTAAAAAAATAATAAATGATACATTGTGCCAACATCGTTCTTATATGCCCTCAGGGCAAAACTTAAAACCCTTGCTCCGAGGGTTGTGGGAGAGTGTCCTCCTCAAAAACATATTTTCTATTTGGAAATCAACTATACTGAAGAAAATGGATATCTCAAAATTTTACTTGGATGTTTTTTGGGGAATGATTGGCGTGGGGGGGGGCTAGGTGCCCTCTAATCACTTTCGACAATTAAAAAGCCACTAGCCACTCCAATTTCCAAACGAATGAGCCCTTTTCGAAGTTTCTACAACAGCCCCTTCGATACGAAGTGCCCGGGTATGGAGGAAAAAAAAAATAATACATTTTGCCCACATCGTTCTTTACTTAGGCAGCGTGCTCGCGCTGCCTATGATAACACTTAACACTTGGAAAAAAACACTGAAATAAAACATTACATTTACTTTATACTGTTTTTTTTTTCAAAATTTCCAGATACCTCGCTATTCTTCTGTAATATTTAGTGGCCATATACCTAGAAAGAATTGTTTTCTGATTTTAAACTGTCTAAATACTTGACCCCCCTCCTTATGTGAAAATATATATCCCATATATTCTGTTTCTTGCTTTGTCTTGTCTCTTGCTAAGCTGAAAAAAACTGACAAAGAAGCCGGTTTGTTCTCAAGTTTTACACAGCATAAACTTCAATGAGTGGCGCATAAAACACAACTACGGCAATACGGCATACGGCAGTTGCCCATTTGCATTGGTATAGATAGGCTGAGAGATGATTGGGCTCTGATGCGATTGGAGGACGAATCTCGAGACCTTAGTGACAAGCGCATTGATACTTATTGGGTTCACCTCCTTACCCATAGCAAGGATAAAAGCTACCCAAATCTGACGAATGTTATATGGTCCAGTCTCATCATTTCGCATGGAAGTGCCAGTGTAGAAAAGGGTTTTTCTGAGTAAAAAAAAATGTGCTTGATCAGTATCTAACACTGATGCTAGAGAGAACCCTGAATGCTAAATTGACCATTAAAGATGCCCTAAAACCATACTGCGGAAAAGTAGAAGCGTACCCGATATCCTCTGAAATGATATTCTATGCTAAGTCATTGAATGCTTTGTGGCTTGGATCTCATCTAACCGAAAGAAAACATCTGCTGAGTCATGGCTCATATTTAAAGTGGGCGTATGACCTTTCTGTTTATTCTTTTACCAAATCCCCAATACCCGAATTTGTATTATCGAATTTATTAGTCTCTTTAATCGTCCCGGAGGGTGAGATAGTGCAGCCACTTAGTCAATTAAGTTTGACAAGTAAGATCGAAAAATAAGCTGTACGGCTATAAAATTTTATAAAAAAAAAGTATCAACGTGCCATTCACGTAACACTAACACAGAAACTTGCGATTAATTCGCCACTAAACTACTTCGTTAGGACTCTGCGCACTACTTTTCACACGATTGGTTGCCCCAGGGACAAGTATTAGCTATTGAGAATACATGCGCAAGAAAAAAAAACATTTGAATGTCGGTTAAAATTTCTTGAAACGCCAAAACTGCCCAAGTGGTCCTTGAGAAAATTTTTCAACATAATGTTGAAAAAAAAAACAAATTCGGTTGCAGAGTACTAAGTTAGTGTTATTCTGTTTTATAAAATTCGTTTGAGGATAATCCAAATATTCGACCTGATGGTTTGAAATCGTGAAAGGGGGTAGTAAATTGTGGGAAAAAGAACTACATGTCCGAATATCTACTTTAAAGATGCCTGAAACTGTATCCCATACAGGTAAGAGCAAACCCAGGTTTTCAGTAGGTTAAAAACTTGGTTACTATTGAACTGCTCGAGAAGTTGCTATGGTAGAAAGAATGCAGCACAGTAGAATGTTAGGATAGCAGTAACAAGGCAGTCTTTATCAGCTGCTTGACTGAATAAGGTAGTCTGTATAGTAGTATTTGCTTTTTGCATGAGCTTCCAAGGATTTTTGACTTATGGTTTCTTTCATGTTAACCGGAAGGTCACGATGGGTACTGTTCTTTGGTTTGCTAACCTGGTTACTGAAATGCCGTCCCGATCTGGTCCCTAATTGGTCCCTATTTCTTTCTTAGGAAGGTCCCTAAGTCCCTAATTTAGGACGTTGCTGACTGTACGACCCCTGTCCATATCATTTTCCCCCAAACCCATCCTATCAAAATTTTGAGACAGCCATTTTGTTCAAAATAGTCCAAATGTCATATGACTATTCCCTCTAGGTAAGGAACCCAATCCCAACCCTTCTAGGAAAGAGTTGTAAGCTATACCAACTGTCCATTGTTCAGATGTAAAGTTTTGTGGGAAGGATGGTCTTATAAACTTTATATTGGGGCTCATTAAATTGAGAATCAAATGTTCAAGTCCCCTTTTGAAAGCTCGAAAGCAATTAGAGGACAACCACCAACACCCATGACCTTTTTCACTTTTGTTAGGGGGGGAAATGCCTCTAATAATGCATTTTTTTTGTCAAAACATCCAAACTCATTGAACCTTAAGGTAAATATATAATTAGCTGTAAGGACAGGGAAGTGTGGCAGTAGAAATTGATATTTAATCCCTCTTGATTTCAGGGAATATTTCTGGTTTGTGCTGTTATTATGACAGTAAAGAATAACAATATAACCCAAAACTAGCAGTAATTTTTCTTTATAGGATGGATGCTGCCTCTTCCTCCACAATCTCCCCAATGTAGGAGCTTTGGAGGATGCTCAGTAGATTTGTGATTGAGAATTCTAGTCCTTTTTATTAGTCATAAGGGATTGAAGCCAACCAGCAGCTTTTCTAAAACTGCTCTTGCCACATAAAAAGAAAATATAAAGGCGTGTAATTTAAGAAAGAAAAAAAAATTAAAGTGGAGTATTTATATTTATTTAACTGTAATTGTCGCCATGGCAATGGAGTCTCAAGCTCCTTGTAAAGCTTGGTTGTGCCTGTGCTATATGCCAAAGTGCGCTGATCTTTTTATTTAAATTTTTTATTTTATGTATATTCTATTTACTTATCTATGTTCTATATCTTGTATTTTAATTTGTTTGTTGGAAAAGTACCTAGGGCACTAAAATTGAATTTTGATTCTTTATATTGGTGAAGAGGAACCTCACACAGTCATATATGTCTTATAAAATTAGAAAAACATGTGAACTCAATTTCAAATGCAAAAGATATTTGATGCAGATATGCAGTTTCAATACCTAGTGAGTGCTTAGTTCAAGCATGGATCAAGAGCAAAATCATGAGGGGTGGAGGGGGGGATGTGAGAAAGGCTCCAACAATTTACTGAGTTGACAAGTTTATTTAAAAAAAGAGTGACAACTTTTTTTCAAAGTTTACTTTAAACGCTTTTGGGTGCAAACGGCTGTGGTTTATCTTTAGTAGGTTGCTAAAGAGGCTTAAAGGGGTAACAATAAGAAGGTTGGTCTGGTTATTGGTTTTCGGCCGTGTAAATTTTTATTTTAGAACTTAGAAACAGATTTTAACAGAATATACAGATTTTAAAATCTGGAAGGACATTAAAAGAATTGAAGATGTGTTGTTAATTTAATTTACAACTTAATATAATAATATATATTATTCTCTGATTTACCTCTTCTAAAAAAAAATAATTTTTATAGCAGGTTTGCCTTGGCAGAATAATGAGTTTCAGTTCTTATCTAAATTCGTATATGGTAAGGCTGCATATGAAACTATTGTTCTGTTGAATATATAGCCTAGTCCACGATATCAGGAAATCATTCTAAAAACTTCAGTACATAATTTTTTTTTCAAAACGCGTTTTTTAATATTTGGTTACAATGGGGTTTGGTTTATCTTTAGTAGGTTGCTAAAAAACAAGGTTAGAAGGGGGATCATTAAAAAGGTTAGATAGCTAACTTCTGGTTAATTTTTGTTTCAAATTGTTGCCATTTTAAAGGGTTTCAGGCTGTTTGAATATGTTGGTACTCTGTCTTACGTTACACCTGTCACTGCAACCATTGTATATAGAAAATTTATTGAATAGAGATATTTTTATTATTTTTTAGAGCAGTATATTGTCTTCAAGTGTAATTAATGAGTTTTAGTAAAAAAGTGAAATTGATTTCATAATAAAATTGGCATAGATTCTGAAACAATATTTGGATAAAAAAAGTAATTGGAGGCAAATTTAGACCTTGTCATAACTGGGTCCCAGGAAGATTGTCCTCCATAGTTAACCTACACAATTGATTTATTTTTCAGAATTATTTTGGAAGAAATATTGTTACATTTTAATGGATATAAAAAAATTAAACTTTTTAAAATTATTTCTTAAATTACTTCGGTTTCTCTTTAGATTTGAATTTTAAATTTCTTTAGAGGGTAATTACTTAATTTTTAAATAATCTACCCTCATGGAAATACATAATGACAAACACATAATAGGTCTACACTTTGTTTTGTTTTAAGCATTAAGACCACGAATAAAGCTTTATTTTCAGGAGTTAAACCAAATCTTTCAAGCTAATAGTTTTTGGCTGGAAAAATTTACTAACGGAATACAGCTAACAGTCGCATTTTGCTTTTTTACCGTGAAAGTTTATTATAACTTAAAATTAACAACTGCACTTTAAAAATAGTTACATCGAAAAGGCAGTTTTGGAAACTTTGCACTCTTTTCTTAAAAAAAATCAGATTTTTTATGCCTTTGACTGCTGAAGGAGTTGAGCCTGATGTTTTTAACTGTATTAAGATAAAGTCTGCTTTGCAGTGGTTAAAAGTCATTATTAGTCATCAATCATTATATGATCAAGACATTTAGTTTGTGACTTTTATATATGATTATGAAAGCTGTCTTTAAGTAAATGATTGCTGATCATTATATCTTTTGTATTTTAGGACTCTCCTGACTAAAATCTGTGTCGTATCCAAGCGTCGATGACAGTATTATACTTCTCATAATTTGTATTAATTCCATTCCAAAATCTTTCATGGACTTGCCACAAATTCTGAAAATGGTTGATCTCATCATGGTTTCTGAGGATTCTTTCATTGAAAGCGGTAATTCTATACAGTTAAATTTTCTGTTCAGAATGAAAGAAAAATTATTTTGTTCTAGAAAATAATTGTCACCTTCTTTTCTGCTTCCTCATTTAGTGGTCTAAAAAAAATGTAACTGCATATATAACTTCTGCAAAACACATTTAAATTTAGTTATTTAGCTTTTATTTTTATGTTTGGTGAGACAAGTAATCATCCCATAGAGAATTGTTCTGTCAATTTTACCGTGTGAAAATGAACAAAAAATTACCATCAAAGCAAGGGTAGTCCTAGGGCTTCAGATGGGAATATCAAATTTTAAAAGTCTAAGAGATGAATAAAGTTAGTTTTTTAATTCAGCTGTTAAACTTTCGGGGAATGTATTTTGTGTTTTATTGTTTGGGAACTAATGCAGAAAACCCCCAATTGATTGGTATTATTTTTACCTTTAATTTTTTTATTTTTTTTTAATTTTTAAGATTTAAAATATTTATTTTTAGCTTATATTTTTTTTAATTCAATATTCTTTTTTTTTATTTACTACATTATCCTAAATTTACACTTATCCATATATTAGTTCTATGTTATGAATTCTTTTATTATGAGTTTCATATTTTTATTTGTTCTATGTTTGTTGAATGTCGTTTGCTTTATAAAAAGTAAATGTGATAAAACCTGAATATACATATAATTTTATGTATATATATCATGTTTTTACACGTAGCTAAAAAGAATAATTAGTCAGATTATTTTAATAAGCGTTACTGTTAAATTTTTCTAAGGTACTGAGAATTATCTGTCAATATTTTCTGTGTGGAAATATGATGAATGAAATCTTACCACCAAAGGAGAGGTAGTTATCTGGTTTCAGATGGGAATAACAAATTATCTGACATATTAGAGAGAGAGAGAGAAAGTTAGTTGAATTCAGATGCTTAACTTTATGAGACAAATATTTGTTTTTTACGTTTTGGGAACTAATGCAGGATACCCATATTGATTGATATTTTTTTTTTACCTTTAATTGTGTCAATTTTTGTGATTGTTAAGCTGTAAAAAGTTTATTTTTTGGTTTTATTTTTATCTTTTATTCAATATTCAATTTTTATTTTTATATTCAGTACGTTATCCTAAATTTATACATTTCCAGCTATTTGTTCTGTGTTGTGAAATTTGTTGTTATGAATTTTGTTTTATGAACTTCAGTTTTTTATTCGCTCCATGCTAATGAATTTCGTTGAATGTTTCAGGTTTACTTTTGCTTTATAAAAACCCAATTTTAAATACATTGGTGAAAAAAACCTGCATACACATCTAATTTTAGGCATATATACATATATAATGTCTATATATTTAACTTTTTACGCGTAGCAAAAAAGAAAAAGTAGTCAGATCTGTTTAGTAAGCTTTACTGTTAAATTTTTCCATGTCTGTTTAATTTAAAATTTGTTTTAGAAGTTGAAGACGCATTACCAGGTGACCTTGAGAAGCCCTTTCCTTTTCCAAACCATCTTTTGTCACCAAAATGTGAAGATGATCCCTTGCTCAGTTTACCTAGCATTTCAGGACCGTGTAAATTTGAATACGACATCCAGGAATCGCAACCAAAATGTCATAACAATGAAGGTACATCTGAAACATCGTGTTTTTGTTGATCGAAATGTATTGGATAACATTTTATTGGACAAAAATAGGACAAAGGGACTTAATATTAAGATGGAACTTTTGTTTTATCTTATTCCAATATACAGGTGTTTGCCAACTATTTAAGAAGTATTTCGTGGACATTTTTAAATTTTCACTTGAAAGTAGTATGGCAGGTTTTATTATTTTTCAAAAGCTTGATAGTAAGCCTTAGAACTACATCTCTAAATAAATTTTGCGATCCTTATTTGTAGTGTATATATTTCTCTTTATAAATTAAGAGATAAATCTGGCTGTTATTTTGATTCCAAGTTGAATTTGAAAGAAACAGAAAATTGACTGTTAAGATCTGTACTGCCTACCAGAAATTTTTAGTGTAGAATAGTACTTTACTGAAAACACTAGATTAAAACAAAAATACAGAATTCATTTTGTGCATATCAAGGTAAAAGTTTTTTTTTGTCTGTTTTTGAAACGAGCTGTTTTAAATATATAGTTAGAAGAACATTTGCGAGTCGCATTGAATAAAAAAACGAGGAAAATCACATTATTCCCAGGTCTTACAAATAACAGTTCAAATAGGGATAAAGCCTTTTAATAGAAAGTGAAAAACGATGACAAAAAATACCTGATATTTGCTGATGACGGTGTCACTGTATGTGCTACCGAAATAACTGGAATTTTGTTGTCTTTATTTCTTTACTGTCTATTTAAAACTGTTCAAAAGATGATTTATGCTAGAAGTGCTTGCCTTGACCAGACTATTTGAACACGCACAGAGTCAGAGACAACGCTATAGCGCTGCCCACTGTAAATGCCATATGGCTCCAATGTTTTATTATTATTTTTTTTTCCAGAGGCACTTCATATGAAAGGGGTTTTCGTGTAAACTTCAAAGGGGGCTCATTCGATTGGAAATCGAGAGTTCTAGTGCCCTTTTTAAGTGTCAAAAGTGATTGAAAGGAACGAATATCCCTTCCACGCCAACCGTTACTCCAAACACATCCAATCAAAATTTTGAGATAGCCATTTTGTTCTACGTAATTGATTTCCAGATTGAAATTATGTTTTAGAGGAGGACACTCCCCTCACAGTCCTCAGGGCAAGGGTTGTAAGTTATGCCATGGGGGCATATACGGTTTCTATAGAAAGCTTTGTCATAGAAACTTCAAAATGGGCTCATTCAATTGAAAATTCAAAGGGCTAGTGCCCTTTTTAATAGTCGAAAGTAATTAGAGGGCAACTAACCGCCCCCCCCCTCTCTCGCCCACCTTTTCCCCAAACACATCCAATCAAAATTTTGAGATAGCCATTTTGTTCAACGTAGTTGAAAATTCTGGAAATTAGGTCTTTGAGGATGAAACCCCCCCCCCCAGCACTCAGTGCAAGGGTTGTAATTTAATGCCCTTGGGGCACATAATTTTTTTTTTAGAGAAAGTGTTGTCTTAGAAACTTCAAAATGGGCTCATTCGATTGGAAATTCAAAGGGCTAGTGCCCCTTTTAATAGTCGAAAGTGATTGGAAGGCAACTAACACCCCTTTCACGCCATTTTGTTCAACGTAGTTGAAAGTTCTGGAAATTATATCTCTGAGCAGGACAATCCCCCCAAAGTCTTCAGGGCAAGGGTTATATGCCCTGGGGGCATATATGGTTCTTATGGAAGGAAGGCTCGTATAAACTTCAGAGAGGGCTCATTTGATTGGAAATTGAAAGTTCTAGTTCACTTTTTATGCGTAAAAAGATATCGGAGGGCAACTAGCCCTCCATGCCCTTTTTTCCTCAAACCCATCCGATAATAATTTTTAGGTAGCTATTTTGTTAAAATAGTTCAAAGATCATATAACAAAACTCCGGTGTCGACACAACCCCCCAGGGCCGGAGGGCAGGCGTTGTAAGTTATACCCTTCGGGCATGTATTGTTCTAATGGAAGGGTTGCTCGTATAAACTTCAAAGAGGGTTCATTTGATTGGAAATTGAAAGTTCTAGTCCACTTTGTAAGAGTTAAAAGAGATTGAAGGGCACCTAGCTCCACCCCTCCACTCCCTTTTTTCTCAAACCCATCTGATAAGAACTTTGAGATAGTCATTTTTTTTAAAATAGTTCGAAGTCCATATAACGAAAACTCCGGGGTCGACACATCTCCCCAAGGCCCGAGGGCAGGCGTTGTAAATTATGCCCTGGGAAAATATGTGGTTCTTATGGAATGGATGCTCGTAAAAACTTCAGAGAAAGCTCATTTGATTGGAAATTGAAAGTTCTAGTTCAGTTTTTGAGAGTTAAAAGGGATTGGAGGGCAACTAGCCCCCCCCTCCATGCCCCTTTTTCCCGAATGTATCCAATAAAAATTTTAAGATAGCCATTAAGTTAAAAATTGTTCAAAAGTCCGATAACAAAACTCAGGTGTCGACACAACCCTCCAGGGGCCCAGGGGCGGGCACTTTAGTTTAAGCCCTGGGGCATATATACTTTTTATGAAAGGGATGCTCGTATTAACTTCAGACAGGACTCTTTTTATTTGGAATTGAAAGTTTGAGCTCACATTTTGGGAGTCAAAGGAGATCCGAGAGCAACTAGCCCCCCCCCCCACGCCTTTTTTTCCAAACCCACCTGATGAAAATTTTGAGATCTACATTTTGTTAAAAAAAATAGTTCAAAGGTCGGATAAAAAAAAAACTCCCATGTCAATACAACCCCCCAGGGCCCGGGGGAGGCGTTTTAAGTTATTTTCTGAAGGCATGTATGAAAGGGACGCTCGTATAAACTTCATGGAGGGCTCTTTTTATTCAAAATTGAAAGTTTTATTTCACTTTTTAAGCGTCAAAAGATATCCGAGGGCAACTAGCCACCCCCCCCCCCCACGCACACCGTTTTTTCACCAAGCCTATCCGATAAGATTTAAAAAAAAAGCTATTTCATTAAAAATAATTCAAATGTCAGATAAGGAAAACTCCTGTGTCGACGCACGCAACCCCCCCTTGCCTGGAGGCAGGCGTTGTAAGTAATGCTCTGGGGGCATATATCATTTTTATGGAAGGGATGCTCGTATAAACTTCGGAGAGGGTTCATTTGTTTAGAAATTGAAAGTTCTCGTTCACTTTTTAAGAGTCAAAAGAGATCAGACAGCAACTATCCCCCCCCCCTCCACGCCCTGAATGTATCAGAAAAAAATTTTGAGATAGACATTTTGTTAAAAATAGTTCAAAGTTCAGATAACAAAAACTCCGGTGTTGACACAGCCCCCCAGGGCCCGGGGGTAGGCGTTGTAGGTTATGTTCTGGGGGCACATATGGTTGTTATGGAAGGGATGCTCGTATAAACTTTGTAGGGGGCTCATATGATTGGAAATTGACAGTTTTAATTCACTTCTTAAGAGTAAAAAGTGATTGGAGGGCAGCTAGCCTCCTCCCATACTCCATTTATTTTTTTCCCTGAGGCCCTCCCATGCCCTTTTTTCCCCAAACCCATCCGATAAAAAATTTTAGACAGCTATTTTGTTAAAAATAGTTCAAACATCAGATAAAAAAAAAATCCAAGGTTGACACAAACCCATTTTTCATTCTGATACTGTTACTTTGATACTTTTTTTTTAAGTTTGATTTGAAATAAGGAATTTTTAGAAACTTGAGACTTTTTGCAATCAAAAACGAAAAAAAATTAATTTAAAAAAAACTCCCAAAAATAAGTTTTTCTGATGAAATATGAAAATCAAGCTTAAAACGAAAAAAAATATTTTGCTATTGAAGTATAAATGAAACTTAAAACGAACAGAATAAACAATCAATGCAAACAAACATACAATAGATATTAATGTAAACGAATAAATAAATCTTAAAACGAGTGGAACTTCAATTGAAAAAGCAAATCAAGCTTGAAACGAACAAAAATCACTACAAACAAGAGTTTGGGTATCGCCTCCTTCTCTCACTGTAAAAATCTAAAACCTACTTCGTCATTGGCACTTTACTGAAAACTTTATGCGTCATGAACAGTCTTGGAAAGAATAAACAACATCGAATTAAATATTTGATGTATAATGATATTAATTGTTGAAAGATACGTCAGTTCAAGAATTTATTTCACCGTAATTTTGTTTTTATTTTCAATGCTGTAAGAACTGGAAAAGAAAATATTGGCAATATAATTCGTTTCCAGTTAAGCGCCAACGACGCAGTAGGCTTTTGGTTTTTATTTACAGTTAAGGAAGGGGGCAGTATTCAAACTCTTGTTTGTAGTGAAACTATATTCGTCTTAAACAACTTTAGAAAAAACTAATGAATTAAACTGAATATTTGATGTATAATGATATTAATTGCTGAAAGCTCATCAGTTCAAAATTTTACTCTAATTTTATTGTTCATTTTCAATATTAAGTACAAAAGACAATATTTGTAATAAAATTTGTTTTTGCTGAGATTGGTTGGGTTGTAAAAAGAAATTTTAACAGATTTAGATTAAAAATAAGGTATGTTAATTTCATTTATTGGTTTTGAATTTTTGGCCAGATTAATTTGAACAAAATCACCAATTTGCAACTTCAAACTACGGAGCCAGTTTCCAGTTGATCATGTTACACTACCTTGAATAGTAATTATGTAATTTACTGCTTTGTATAGTGTTTCAGCCCAAGGGATCCTTAAATCGCTTCTTATACAAGTTGCCTTGACATAAGTTCCAAGTTTTAATAAAGTATGCACAACTGACAACTATTTGTAAATTTTTATTCTTTTGTGCAAGCAATTAAGTTTTTCTTTTGATATTAGTCGTTTGCATAAGTTGGGAATGCTTTCTCGAAATGTCTTTTGAAAGAAATAAGGTGTTATTGACGGGAATAGTCGTGAGATCCTCAGTTCTAAAATGCCTCGCAAGCCCACCTTCTTTCAAATGTTTATTTAGGAATCCTTGTAAACGAATTAAGTGAGTTGCCAAAGATTCAGTACCTTCATTGATTCATATTTTCTATTTCTTTGATCTTCACAATAAAGTTATGAAAAGACATTGATTAATTGCCACAATGGACCAAGGTCTGAGGAATAGTATTGGAGGTGGCCTAGTTGGACCCTTAAGACTATATAGGAGACTATTTAGTCTTATATACTGGAGACTATATAGGACCCGCTATATTCAATTACACTTTCTCTCTATTTTAGATTTTTTAGTTGTCATACAAAATCTGTTGATTCTCATCTATACAAAATCTGTTGATTCTGGCATCTGTTTTCGACAGTTATAACAAGTGGCTCTTCTGTTCTGTATTAAAAGAGATTCAAGTACCTGGACAGCAAATTTGATTCTATATTTATTCATTAGTTCAATAGTTTTCTTGTATACCAATTCAGTATGATTGTTGTATAAATTTATGAATTTATAATATAGTGTATATCTAACTTTTGACCTGTTGTAAATAGAAGGTGATTGAAGATCAACTGACGTTGAGCTTCACCAATAGGTTATTTCATTTTTGTAGTCTTGGGCGGGTTTGACAACAAGAAGCCCACAGCTTGAAGAATCTACTTGTGGAGCTATTCTGCTCGAGCCAAGTTCAGGTTCTATTTAGCATTTATCCACTTCCTTCATCAGATTTCTGAGGTTGAAAGCAACTAGCCTCCCTTGAGCATTGTCTACTAGCTTCTGGCTATGAAGAAGAAAGATATTTTTTCTAGAGAAATCACGTATTCAAGGAATAAAAGGATTCTTGAACTTCGGATTTGTTATATACCTCGTATTGACAACCAATAGAGCAAAGAAAAAACTGCAACCATTCAAAACATAGCTAAAGATCTCTTTATGCCGATTTGGGCAGGTATTTAAAGTAAAAAAGCTTTTTAAGTCGATAGTAGAGTCGCATTCGACAGGTCTTTCTGGTACATAGCTAGAAGTCGCAAAATTCACGAGGTATGAAACCATTTCAGTTGTAACCCATGCATCAGGCTTCAGCAGTTATTCAAGGTATTGAAAGAAAATCGAAAACACATTTATGTCCCTCAAGGAAGAACCAGTAGCTCTCCACCAATCTAGTTTCTCTGTGTTTTCTATAACAGCATAATCGGTAGATTTGACCACTATTCCGAAAAATCTTTTTTGATGCTGGATTTCTTGCTTTGATTCATCACACAAATGCCTAATGGGAACTTTAAACACGTGACAAAGGCACAGAGCGGTAGAAATTGTAGACTGGATAGCTCAAATATGAATATTCGGTCACCCTCCCCTGTTTTGGAGATCCACCAGGTGAGTGGGACTATGAAGCATTTTTTGAACAGTCTTCACAATCTGTACAACTTCCAATGGCTGTGCATCTTTTGAATCATTAGTCCCATCAGAGCTTTTCGATTGGGCTTTGGAACTCTTTTTAGGTGAAGTTAATTCAATAATTTCTTTTTTTTCATTTCTTGAACCCATTTCCAATGTATTCTTGTCCCGGCTCGTTCTAAAGTTATCTTTTGTAGTTTCATGAACTTACGGTGAAAAACTCCCCTTATTCTGATCATCCCTATCAGCAGTAGAGAAAACTCCTTGGATGCTAGAGAATCTGCTGCAGGTTTAATATTGTAACAGTCCTGAATGGTTAATGAGCTTTTAATTCCAGGCCTCACGTACCTTTTAGATCTCCCCTTCACGTTCTTGAGTGTTCTCAGCTGTATCACTGATTTTTCTGTTACTAGTGCATGTCCCCGAGATCTTAAAACTGCTAGTTTGCAAGGTCATGCAGAGATTCCAAAATTACAAGAACAATCATAAACTTCAACCAAGCTATTCCTCTTAGCACCCTTTGTAACAATTTTATTTCCTCTAGCAGTGATTGCTTCCGTACGTAGTGTCACTACACTAACCTTCTTTCTAGTAAGATTTGAAACAAGATACACTTGCTTTTCGCTGCAAGATATATCATGTCCCTTCCTCCGTAACGTTTCTGCTATTTCAACTAAACCACTTTGCTGGTAGTCTTCTCTTGTCGTATTTGTTTCGCAAAAGGGATCTGATGCATCTACTTCTTGGACCATACAAAATTCATTTCTCGATTCAAGTGGATCTTCTTCCTTCTTAATATGAACTACGTTTTCCTTATGTGCCTTCTCAAGGAGTCTAAAATCTCCTAGTCCCTTATATCCACGATACACGTTTGTATAATTTTCATTGTCTAAACAAAGAAGGCCCAAGTTACATCTGTCCATTGGTATGTATCGCTGTTGCTCTACAGCTCTTTTCATCTCAGCATTGAATGACACTGCGGTAGTGTTGGTTAGTCCGGAGACTAGATTAAAATCTGCAATCTGTGGAACTATGAAGGCACAATCATACTTCAACATGTCACATTCCAGATTATCTCAAAAGTAGGTAAATGCAGGGATGGACCATTTCAAAAGCCTGTCAGTTCTTATTTGGTAGTACTCATCTTCACTTTTTGATCTTAGCAACTCTATACCCTTTTCTCTATCACTCACAAAAGAATTTTGCGGTGAATTGATGCTTGGTGCTTTCTTCATTAGAACTATAAACAGCTCTTCATGCGAATCAGCTGATCTATTTGTGTGAAGTAAAAATGCGATTGGAATCAGAGGTGCTGTACCCTAATGGTCGAAGTCAGGGTGTCGGAATATCAGAGCTGAAACCCAGTTATTTCAAATTCTATACTTGGTATTATAATAGAACACTATCGGTTTACCGTGTTTTACAAAGTAATCAACTTCTAAGTTAGCAAATTCTGATATACAGGTGATGGCTGCTTCTCCTTGCCCAAAAAATTTTTCTGTCACAACAAAATCCGTTTCTGTCATAAGATATCGAATCATGTTACATGTGTCTTTGGATATCATGCTTTTTCTGGCCAAGGAAAAGCCATCCTTTACCTGCCGCTGGCTTCTTGGAACATTTGTCTTCAGCTCATTCACTGTCTTGCTAAACTCGTTATGGAAATGATCACGGGACGTCATTGTTGTGGTTTTCGCTACTTTTTTGGCTCTTATTAATACAGATTTCTCAGAAGGAACAATAGGGATAGCTTTTGTTCCTTCTTTCTTTTTATGGTTTCCATGAGTGTCAAAACTGAATTTTCTGTCACAATTAAGAACTTAATGAATCACCGTGCGTAGTCAGTGCTCAAGGGGAGAGTTGAATACAAATTGCTCATATCGAACGATGTATATCTTCAAATGAACCCTCTTGCCTTCAATCATCCGTTGATTAACTCTATTTCTGAAGTTTGGATGAACAGAGGGTACAGATACTGAGTGTCCCCCACTACTTCTGCTATAACGGTAAACATCGGCCTTGTAGTCTTGTATGTATTCAAAACTATCTGAATATACTAAAAAAATACTATCTGCAGGAAGATATGCTGGAACTTTGTTCTTGCAGAGTCTAAAATTTGATATACCCGTTTTGGGAGCGGTTCTTAAGATTTTGGCAGCCTCAGTAGATAGAAGTGCCGATTTCTCCCTTTCGTAAATTAAGCAGTGAGGCGCCATTCATTGTTTGAATTACACTTGGCCGATCATATTCAAAATCTTGTCATTTTTGGGCCAAAAAACAAACATTCAGAGAAGTCTCATTAAAAGCCGATTTATTTTTCTCATGCTGTTTACTATAAATTTGTGCTTTGTAAGAGCCCTGGTATTTGTCTTCACATAATTCATTGGCTATGTATACCGTTTTGTTAACGTTACTTTTTTGTTCTGGGTCTCTTTTATTGTTTTCATCATAGGCGTCATTAATCTGGAACTCATTTTCTACTTCCAGTCGAAAGCATTCCAACATATTCTCTTGGTAGTCAACCTTTTCCATGTCCTTGCGCTCTTTAGTGTCTATGCACTCTTTAATGTCCATGCACTCTTTAATTTCCATGCACTGCTTGAACTCCATGTTCAGCTTATCATTTTAAAAGTTCACTTAGGTATCAATATTTTCTGACACCTTTGCTTTAAAGTGTGTTTGGTAACCATCCTTGTTGATTTTAACTCCCTATTGTTCATCTTCATCTGTGGATTTGCATATTGTACTTACCATTTTGAGTTCATATTCTCTCAAATACCTCTTATTTCTTCTTTCAAGCTTGCGAATTTCATTTTTTTTTTCTTTGTATATGTCAATCGATGTGCCACGAGAGCCTCTTTTATTATTGTTTTGGCACATCATCCGAATAGAAATTAAGAGTGAAAACTAAAAAGATACGTATTTCATTGTCTTAAAAAACTACATCCACGAGTCTTTGAAAGGGGATCCGAACTTAAATGAGTAAACCATTACTAGAGAGCAGTTGGATGTCAAATCCCCCTAAAAAAGGGACCGAAACTGCTTCTCTTTCAACGGCTTGGAACTTTGCTGAAAAAAATTCAAATGAATGTACTGAGAAAAATGTGCATTGTTAGTTTAGTGTACATATGCTGATATTTATTCCTTAAAATCTTAATTAATTCTTGATTTCTTAAAGTTATTAAAGTGAAAACATTAAAAAAAAAATTCAGTAAAGTACAAATTATATTTTGGCTTTTAGAAAGCATTGGGTTTAGAACCCTATTCAGATTAATTTTTGCTCGTTAAAAGTTTGACTTATTTTAATTTTTGTTTGTTTTGGGTTTCATTTATTTATTGATACTGATATAAGGTAGTTGTATGCTTGGTAGATTATTTTATTCTATTCTTTTTTCATTTTTGGTTTAATGGAGTTCTTTACTAATTTTTTGGAAAAACTTATTTTGTGCAAAAAGTTTTTGTGATTTATTTCTTTTCGTTTTATATTGACATAGTTTTTTTCAGGGAGAAAAATTGAGCCATTCCTAAAGATAAATAGCCATCCCTTCCATAAAAACCTTAAATACCCCTAGGAATAACTTACAACCCTTGTCCGTAATCTCTGGGGTTTGTTTCAACCCTAAAAGCCTCGCTATATGATATTTAGATTATTTTTAATAAAATGGGTATCTCTAAATTTCTAGTAGACGTATTTCAGGACAATACGACGTGTGGGTAGGGTGGATGGGGTAGCTGCCCTCTGATCACTTTGACTCTTACTAGATCCCTCTGATCTCTGATCCTTACCCTCTGATCACTTTGAGCACTAGAGTGTCTAATTGCCAATCCAATGAACCCCCTCCGAGGCTTATATGGCCACACTTTCTATAAGAACCCTATATGTCCCCATGGCGTAATTTACAACCCTTGCCCTTAGGTCAGGGGAGATTTTTTATTCTCAACAATAATTTCTAGTAAATTCTGATGGGATGATAGGAATGGCTATATCAAAACTAGCCAAATGATCTCATTCAAAAAAGGCACTAGTCTCTCAATATCCAACAGAATGAGCCTTTTGGAAGCAGCTACGACAAAACTTTCCATAAAAACCTTATATGCTTCAAGAACCTAAATGACTACCCTTGTTATGAGGGTTATGGGGGAAGGGATGACATCATCAAAGACTTAATTTCCAAAATTTTCAACTACATTGAAAAAATTGGCAAAAATTTAAAAATTTTGAGTGTATGTATTTGGGAAAATGGCAGGCGTGAGAGGGGGGTTAGTGGCCCTCCAATTACTTTCGACTATTAAAAAGGGCACTAGTTATTTCAATTTCCAATCGAATGAGCCCTTTTTGAAGTTTCTGCGACAAAGATTTCTATGAAAACCTTATATGCCCACAGGGCATAGCTTATAACCCTTGCCCTGAGAGCTCTGGGTGGGTTGTCATCCTCACAGACCTAATTTTCAGAACTTTCAACTACGTTGAACAGAATGGCTTTCTCAAAATTTAGGTTGGATGCGTTTGGGGAAGACGTGGTCATGATAGGGGGGTTAATTTCCCTCCAATCACTTTCGACTATTAAAAAGGGCACTAGCCCTTTTTTCTCTTTTTTTTGTCCGATTTCAGTGTCACTTTAATTTTTTTTTTTTTTTTTGTGTGTTATGTTCCTTAAAAATTTCTCTTCTAGGAACTATATTGTTATTGATGTTATGTTTTACTTTTATTATAATAAATTTAAATTTAATTTAAATTGAAATTCGGCTCTTCCTCCATGAAAAAGTCCCTTCTCTTAAAATAAAATCAACCAGAGAAGTTTCTTCATAAGTAAAATGTCTCTAGGGGATGAAGAACTATATCCCCTAGAAAATTCTTCCGGTGAAAACATCCTAAAGACTCTCTCCTTAATAAATTCTACCCAGGAAATTTTCCTGAGCCCCCCCCCTGCAAGCAGTCGTGGATGGCAACCCCCGCCGGGTTGTTTTGAGGGATATCAGAACAAGAGAGTGCGTTTCAATATCGAAATATTCTTTATATCGATGAACCTTCAGATAGATGCGGGAAAGGGTAAGAGAGGGGAAGGAGGAAACAATCTCCCTTAATTAGAATAAACATGAATAAATTAGAGTATAAGAATATATACTATAAACTTTTTACACTTGGCCTCGGCTAAGGTGGCAATGCAGCCCCGGGGGATGCCCTGGAAAAGCTTTTTAAGATTTTTATCAGTGTTAAAGGTATTATCTTAATCGGTAAGATGGACGGGGCGGACTGCCTTTCGTTTCTTTTTCACTGTCTCTCAACCTGCCTTAAAAGTTTCAAAGCTATACCATGACAGATTTCATACCAGCCGTTCATTAGATATTGCTACTGTATCGGTTTGACAACCGTCCCTGCATGTAATAGGACCAATCATGCCCCTTTTCCCAGTTAACTTGCATCTTGCATGTAAACAACGAGTCAATTATATAACTTACAACGCTTGTCCTAGGAAATTCTGGGGGTTTTTATTATCCCAGGAGGTATACTTATTTGGCGTTTCGACTTTTTTGAAGAAGACGGCTATCCAAAAATTTTTATCAGCTATCTTTAGGAAAGAACGTCTAAAAAGGCAAAGAGAGAGAAACTGGTTGCCCTCGGATCACTTTTTAACATCTATATCATCTTGTTTTCTAAGTTTATACCCTTAACCGTTCTTGAGATATTGCAGATATATACCTCCTTTTCCTAATGATAAATCCTGCATGTAAAAAAAGGCAAACTACATTACAACCCTAGGAAGTGTGGGGGGCATTACAAAGTTATCCATAATTGAAATTGCAAATTTAAACGTAGAACGGTACTATTGAGAGGCCCGTACCTTAAATTATATCTTGGTTAGGCCTGGGTATGATTTGGAAAACAATTAGAAAATAAATAAAAAAAAGAGCTTTTCAACTGAAAGCAAGGAACAGATTTGAAACTTGCTCCTTACTTTAGTTAAAAACCATTTCTTTTTGTTTACTTACATTTCATGAAACTGTAAGGTTTTACGAATACAATAGTTTTGGCAATACTGTTCGGATTTTGATGGGTAATCGAACAGTTCGTGGTAATGAACTGTAACTTACAGCGACATGGCTCAATAGTAACCAAAACTCTAAAAAACGGAACTTTGATACCAGTAGATAGATTGAAAGAATTAACTTATTATACTGACTCCAAATATATTAATTTTATTAAATTTAGTCTTACCCATCAAAAGCTACTAATTTGCGGATATTTGACTTATTTTCAGAAAAAGGGAGAGAAACCTTCCCTAAGTCCTGAAATTTTAATGAAAACATCACCATCAGATTGAAACTGTAGATGTTTCAAGCTCATATCTGCAAAAATGTGGAATTTTGCAATTTTTACCAGAAGAAAAATCATGGATGCGTATTTCTTTGGCTTTTTGTTTTGTTTTTTTCACCTAGGGTGATCGTATCGACCGTGTAGGCCGAGAGCGTAAGGATAGAGCTCATTCTAATGGAAATGAAAAGTTCTTGTGCCTTTTTTGTCCATATATGAAAGGGGCTGTCCCCTCCTCAACTTCTCGCTATTTGCGCTAAAGTTTGACTTTCTCACAACTCTATTTTTTTAAACAATAAAAAAACTAGCGTAAAGAGCGAGACGTTGAGGAGGGGACAGCCCCTTTCATATACGGAAAATTTTCTGTTCGTTTTATGTTTTAATGTCGCTCCTTACTTTCAATTAGAAAAACCTTTTTTTTTTGTTTAATTTTTGAAAGTTTTTTAATTAACGCAGGTTTTGATTTTGGTTTTCACTTTTTTTTAATTTAAAAAAAATATTTTTTATAAAAAAAACTATAATTTTTAGGTCACTTTTCACCAAACATGTCTGGACTAAACTTACAGGGAAATACGTCACTATTTATTTCGAGGAATCCATGTAGGAGCAGTTTCTAAAATGGATGTGAATAGAATCTGAAGGAAAAGGATTAAAAAATCAGCAAACAGGCTTGAAAAGTTGCCTGCAAAGTAAAAAATATAGAAAATTAGAAAGATGTCAAAGAACTCACAAAGAGAAAAAAACATATTTATGTGATGTTTGTGACAAGACTTTTTCTCATGCAGGAAATTTGAACCAGCACCAAAGAATACATACGGATGAAACACCGTTTAAATGCGATGAATGTGACAAGACCTTTTCTCTGGCACACAATTTGAAGACACATAAAATATTACATACGGATGAAAAACAGTTAAAGTGTAATACGCTTGAGCGTTATGTTTGTGACAAGACCTTTTTTCAAGCAGGACATTTGAACAAGCACCAAAGAATGCATACGGGTGAAAACCCATTTAAATGTGATGAATGTGACAAGACCTTTTCTTACGCAGGAAATTTGAACCAGCACCAAAGAACACATATGGGTGAAAAACCGTTTAAGTTCGACATATGTGACAAGACGTTTTCTCACGCTGCAAATTTGAATACACATCAAGCAGTGCATACAGATGAGAAACTGTTTAAATGCCACATTGAAACGGAAACCATGGATCAATTGAAAAAAACAAATTTATGACTAGTGTGTTACTTTTTCTTGTTTATAAACGATCCTCACTGATTTACTCTAGTTTTGATGAAAAAAACCAGTTGTCTTCAATTTGCTTTGATACTCCATTTGTCAGTACTTGGGAAAAGCTCTGTTTTGTTACTTAAAAATGAAGAAAAAAAATGGTTATCTATCCTACAGCATTTCAATGTGTTGTGATATTGAAATGTTCTAAAAATTTTAATTTCTGAATCGTTTGAAATTTTAGAATCTTTAATTTCGTTTGCTTGCCTAAGTAGACCACAAGATTTATTTGAGAACGAGGGGGCTTGCAAATGATAAAATTTACGCTATCTTACATCTCTTGATAAAGGTTACCGAAATTTTGAAAAACTGAAAGACTTGTTTATTCATTCTAATATTTGTGCCTGTGCTGCCCTAAAACGGGATTAAAAGTAAAACCCAAATTTCGTTTGATTGGTATTGGATGAGGAACCCCAATGACAGCAATTTTTTAGTTATATTTTCTGAACTTATGCGGACCAGTTCGTGTTATAAGAGGGCTCTTATGCACTAAAAAAAGTAGTAAAAGAGTAAGATCCCTCTTCCCAAAGAATGGACTCAGTATTTCTGTTCTCATTTGTTTGGTGAACGGTCTAAGAGCGGATTAGCGCCAAGAAATTATTTGCTTGAATCATTTATGGCATGAAAGAAAAATTGAAGTGATTTAAACTTACTATTGTAAGTGCCTCTGCTAAGCATATCCAAGGGTATCCTTTCCTTCCCTAGGAAATTAGTATACCCTAGGGCAGTATTTCTCAAACTGGTACAAAATTTTTTAGGGGTTACAAGACCGGCCAACAAAGAAATAAGACAAGCCTTTATATTTATTATAAAGGCAATTATATTTATATAATTATATTTATATTTTAGGTATAGTATACTTAGTACTGGTAACCGAGAAGGGGTACATAAAATGTTTTGGCGTTAAAAAGAGGTATAGTGTGTAAATAAGTTTGAGAACCATTGCCCTTTTCGTTTGGTTTTATTACCCTTTTCCATTGCCCAAAGATATTCATTGCCTTTTGGTTTCATTGCCCAAGGATATTCTTTCCCTTCCTAGAAAATTGACCGAAATTAGCATTCTAAACAGCTGGAAAGGATCCACTAGATTACCTTTTTCTACCACCAAAAATAATCAAAGATTCGTGTCTTAAATCGGCTTTTAAATTTTATGTATTGGTTGTGAAACTTGTATCAAGAGGATGTCTATTCGGGAAAAAAATTGAAAGGACCTTTTTCGTTTGGTTTTATTAACCCCAGGTGCTGGTTATTTAGAATCTCTTAAATTTGTGTGGATTTAAGAACCTCCCCTACCTCTTTATTTCAAAAAATTAAAAATATTTTTTCTAAGGGTAATTTTTTTCTTGTATTTCATTTTCTTCTCTTCTTCTTGTAGATTGAAACCTCGCTAAATTTGAACGACAAAGGAAACCAACAATATGAAATTAGAAATGAAAACTTGCACAACCATACATATCTTAATCAATTAGAAAAAAAGGGAATTCAATTTTTACTGAGAGACAATTTGTCAACTACAAACCTCAATTTTTAGTTGTGCAGGTTTGGTAGTCGTGGATTAATTTTTAATGTTTAGTTTTCATTGAGAATCAACGGATTTTGTACGGCAATTAAGAGGCCAAAATAAAGAGAATGCTTAATTGAATATATTGGGTCAAATTTGGTCTCCAGGGAGAAGTTTCAAGGCTCCCATTAGGTCAGCTACAATTCCTCGGAGCTAGGTCAATTATGGCAATAAAAAAGCATCACTTCAGAGCTCCCTTTGCCCAATTTTTGAAAAATAGGAGTAAACACCCTTAAAACATTAATTGATCTTAATGGAAATCCCACCATCAGACTGAGTATATGCGAGAATTCTACTGTAGAAGTTTCAAGCTCTTATATACCAAAATGCGAAATTTTGAATTTTTTGCCAGAAGCAAGATCACGGATGCATGTTTACTGATTTTTTTTTTCCAGGGATAATTGAATTTAACTGGTGATCCTAAAAGATAGGAAGAGGGCTCGTTTGATCGGAGATCAAAAAGTTCTAGTGCCCTTTATTAAGTAACCAAAAATATTGGACGGCAGCTAGCTCCCCTCCCACGCCCTTTTTTTGCAAAAGTTGTCCGACCAAAATTTTGAGACAGTCATTTTGTTCAGCATAGTTAAAAGATCATAGTATTAATTATATCTTTAAGGATAATTGACTCCCTACAGCCTCCCGAGGAAGGGCTGTAAGCTATGAGCTTTGACCATTATTTACATATAGTACTGCCTATTGGGAAATCTACAAATATTCTTTGGGGAGGACTTATCTTGCGGGGGGGGGGGGGTCAAGTGAAAGGATCTTTCCGAGGGGGAGGTAATTTTTCATGGGGGAGGAGCTTGATTTCGTGGTGTTATTTAAAAAACAATCATTAATTAAATAAATAAAAAAAGTTTTCAACTGAAAGTAAGAAGAAACTTGAAAACAAACAGACACTATTACCTATATGAGGTGGATTTCCCCCTCATCAATACCTCGCTCTTTACGCTGAAGCCATTTTTAGAGCTTTTAAAAAACCTTATTATTCAAATTAAACGGACCCTGTGTTTCAGGAGTCATTATTAAATATTTGGAACAAAACGTCAAACTTTAGCGTAAAGAGTGAGTTACTTAGGATGAGGAAGGGACAACCCTCCTCATATGCGTAATAATTTCTTTTAATTTTAAACTTTTTAATAGGGCCTTTTTTTTCACTGTGATCTTACACCTAAAATCTTACATCTTTCTGCAAAGATTTCCGTTCTATTAGCTCAATTTTGTTCTAAGATCTTACAGCTCACTGATGTTAGCGAAAAATGCAAAGAACCCCATATTTCTGCCATATAGAACAATGATGATAGTACTTTGATGATATACTCATCATTGTACTTAGACCGCTGATCAGAGCAGTACGATGAAAGACGTTTGCAAAAGAACGCTATAAGATGTGAGATCTTAGTGCTAAGATTTCACTTTTAAGCGTTCTTTGTCTAAAAGATGTAAGATCTTAGCACAAAAATGAGTAAAAGAGCGGCCCTAATGTTCCTCTTTACTTTCAGTTGAAAAAACATGTTTTCTTTATTTAATGCTTCCACAAAACTAACTTAGCATATAACCATTTCTTGATTCATGGAATAAGCACTCGAAAATGAAACTTACTTTGCAAAAAACCTTATAAAAACTCCAAATTAAAAATTTGTTTATAGTAATCTTATAA
This sequence comes from Artemia sp. Qi Xiang Cuo, assembly GCF_049724085.1. Taxonomy (NCBI): domain Eukaryota; kingdom Metazoa; phylum Arthropoda; class Branchiopoda; order Anostraca; family Artemiidae; genus Artemia; species Artemia sp. Qi Xiang Cuo. Next base: position 38,755,682 of record NC_142811.1, on the reverse strand, counting down.
GGCGTGCGTTCTATAACTTACAAACATAAATAAGAATAAAAATAAATAGCATGGATTATAGAGCCGATACTGTGTTGCCACTTAGCAGAACGATGAAAGACGTTTGCAAAAGAACGCTATAAGATGTAAGATCTTAGTGCTAAGATTTCACTTTTAAGCGTTCTTTGTCAAAATTTGTAATATCTTAGCACAAAAATGAGTAAAAGAACGGCCCTAATCTTCCTCCTTACTTTCAGCTGAAACAACTTGTTTTCTTTATTTAAGGGTTATGTAAAGACTCATTTCGATCGGCTCCATCCAAATTATTCCGTTATGGTGGCGCTTTTTGCAACTCTATCATTTCCTATATGTTTCAATCGGCGTGGCTTATTGGTTAAAAGTAAAATATAGGGCGGACCAAAGCCAAGCAATGTAATTCATTCTTGTTTAGCATGTAGGTTTGACAACTTCGGTGTACGGAAATTCTACTGCGATTTATTGAGCCGACGGCTTACTGATAATACTTTGAAGTGAGATTGAAAAAAGCAAGAAATAACGGATGAGGAGTTTTTGGCACCTGGTATTTTTTTCAGGTTTAGCTGTAAATCTGAAAGGCTTGTTTTATAGTCAAATTACCAGTTTTTTTCTTCAAGGATGCTTGCACAATATAGTTGATTCGGGTTAGCTAGCCATTTTTAGGGGGATCGAAAAACGTTACAAAATAAAATAATTTCTATAATTTCCCACTGCTTTCCCATTTACAAAAAAAAATAAAGAGAGAAAAGACGGATTTAAACTGAATTAAGCTTCTTCCACTGCTCTATTTAAATTTAACCCGTTTTTTCTCTCTTATGCTTGTTTTAAAGTCAATAATCTCTAGGTTGTTTTCCCCGTCGGTTAAGTTTGTAGAGCATTGTTGACAAGATTTTTGTGAGGTGATAGCTTTCTTATTGCAAAACAAAACATTTGTTGTAAAATAAAGTATTTCATATATATCCGTACCAGACCACCAGAACCTGAACCTTTCTTTAAAAAATATACAGATGTAGAAGTACAGACCTCAAACAATGTGGTAAAGGGAGGTTGACCGTAGGTACTTCAGAGGTATATATATATTTTTTTTCTTTTCAAAACATTTTCGAAAAGGCAAAATCACTTTTGTACCGTAAAAACTGGTTTACTCCGTAAGGAGCCAAGCATAACCGATATTTACATTTTATGCCAGAGTCCCTTCAAGGTCACGCTTGTCGACAAAAAAAATATGAATGACCAAAGCCGTATCCAAGTGGGAGGAGTTGCCGGGTTTGGCCCACCCCCTCCCCGAAATTTTGTCTTACTCGTAAAAACCTACCCAAAAATGTTATAAACTCATTTTTGAAGTTTTCTTGTACCCTCCCCCCCCCAAAAAAAAAGAGCCACCCGCCCCAAAAAACAATCCTGGATACGCCCTTGCGAATGATATGTGGTTGTTCTTGATTTTAACGTCGAACTCACATTTAAGAAGCAGAAACCTAAGATGGCAAGAAACTGGTTAGAAAAGATTGCAACACTTATTTGTTTCCAACTATTCGTGAAACTAACGAACAATTTACTCGTTTAGAAGAGTTTTATTCATAGCTCATATCATAGTTTTAGCACCAATTTTCACAAGATATATACAACAAAGCAAATGTAACACATTAGCAAGATACATATTCTTATTGTAGGCTAGTGAGGCAGGAGAGGGTGATGACAGACGCCTTAAGTAGTGCATTAAAAGGCTCATTAAAAAAAAATACCAAAAAATAATTGTTTGGTTATGCTGATTCCAAAAGTATCGATTTGTTTAACTTTCAAGTTAATCATCGAAAGTTACGAGCCCCAGCAAACTCATCGAATTAAAAAAAAAAAGGGGAATAAACACCCCCTAATGGAAAGTGGTATTCACAATAATCAAACCATCAAATTCAACGTATCAGAGAACCCTAGTATAGATATTCTATGTACTAGGGTATAAAGAAATTCGGGTACTTTTTGCCTCAAAGATGACAAAACTAATATGGATAAAATATTATGATACAGACAATCGCTTTAAGATCATCTATAAAATATACAGGCAATCAATTTAGGATCATCTATAAGCTATATATTGATATTCCCAGCTGTAGAGGACTGTTATATAGTGATACATTAGTTTCTAGAAAGTCACGCAGTCCTAAAAGAGGGGTAGGGGGTGCCATACAGCTACACAAAGTATTTTAGTACTCTCCATTAGTCTCTAGCTAAATATGGAGTGAGGTCTAGGGAGAGGGGTTAGGAATTGAACACTAATATTTCTTCATTTCAACTAAGCCACAGAACTGTGGGGTGATAACTTTCGTCTTGTTGCAGAAAAGTGTTTGGTACTTATGTGTTATCCCGACCTCACTTAAGAAGTGCAGTTAGAAAACAATTCTTACTTCATAATATGCAGAATAATTGTAGCTAACATGTTTAGCATGGAGCCCCGTCATACTTAATCCCAAGCCCCCCTGATGTACAAATAAAATAACCCATATTTTATACTTTCCGTGACTTCTGCCACCCGTAACCTGTTTTTCCAGTTTTTGTTTCGTCACAGTTGGTTCAATTAACAGTTACACGGGTTGAAACAAGAGACGCATTGCGAGAATAGACGTGCCAAATTTTTTCTTTGATAACATAAAAGATATTTTTCATAATCATACCAGAACAAAAGGTGTATGGGTGGGGAATTCACGTGCGAGTGATAATTGTGAATGAAAACAAGTAATAAAATACGACAAAAGTTAGGTTAAGAACAACTACGAGCTATTCGTTAGTAAACAAGCATAGGCGATATTACATTTAATGTCTGAGCCGTATCAAGTCAAATTTGTCGACAAAAAACCAAGTTTTATGAACGATATAGGGTTTTTACATGATTTTAGCGTCAAGCTCGTAATTCAGAAGCAGAAGACAAGAAATTGGTTTGAAAATCTTGCAACACTCATTTCAAAAGTTTTATTCATAGTCCATATCTAGTTTTATCATCAATAACACAAGACAACAAAGCCAATATAACATACTAGCTAGACACATTTTTACAAGTATAGACGCTATATTGGGCACAAAAAAAGAATATTAATATCAAACAGTTTTTAACAAGGCCGTATCCAGGGGGGGGGGTTTCCCGGTTTGTAACCCCCCCCCCCCCCAAAAAAAAAAAAAAATTTTGACCGACTCGAAAATAAGTCGAAAATTATTAAAACCTAGGTAAAAATCAGTAAAATTAATCGAAAACTGAGTCAAAAATTAGTCCCCCCCCCCCAAAAAAAGGTCAAAAATTAGTAAAACCCCCCCTGAACAAAAATCCTGGATACGGCCCTTGTTTTTAGTAAACACTCCAATGATAACTTTGAAGCGAAATGCACTGGTTTACTCTATTGGAAAAATAAATAATTATGTTCATTAGAATATTGTTGAATAGCCAAAAAAAGAAGGAAAATCAAGGTCAACTTTGCTCTTGTACAGACGTAATTGTCCAAATGACGTATCTCGTATTCAATATAGCTTATTATAATCGATTTCTATTGATTTTCATCACCGAGACCAGTGAAAACCATTCTTCTTCTTATTGGCCGTCAGTATTGAAAACAAATTGAAAATGACTGTAATAAGCTATGTTGAGCTCAAAATTAGCTAAAAAAATTCGCTTTCTACTAAAAGCTTTCAATAATGTTGAACTAGGGTACTGGTGCGTTAAACGTACACTTTTATATACTTATTATACCACTTTTAGAGACGAAACCCGCCAGACTGGTTATTTTCAAGAGACCGCTATTGAGAAATGAATGCAAAGAGTAGTTTTCATTCCGTTTACGATATTTAAACTGTAGTTTTTTGGGGTTTAGGGGGGGGGGGAGGTACCTAGGTTAGGTTACGTATTTAATATATGGTATGCTTTTCCCCCCCCCCCTGCATGTGCAAATGTATAGCACAAATTTGTTTATAAACTATTATATATTCATCCTATTTTATTTTGTTTCATTAGCATTAACCAAACTTGACTTTTTAGAAGTGCCCGTATAATGCACCAGTACCTGAACTAATAATAAGTTATAAAAATAAGGGTGGAGCTCACAATTCCAAAAAAGCTAAATCGTTTCAGAGAAAAACACACTTCTTTGCTTCATTAGAGGATAACTATACTAGAGGGTGTGGTCTTTAATGATATTTAGATGAATAAATTTTCTTAGTTATGCACGGTTTTTTCTGAAAGTTATGATTCCAATATTTTTAGAGGAGTATTCAAGATAGCAAATATCAAGCAATTTTTGATAGCAAACTGCTTCTGCATTACCTATTATGATGAGAGGAGCCATTGTTCAGGCAGTAGGAGGGGGCAGTAAATCTTGGTTAACGTGGGAGAAGTAGGGGCTGACACCTCAATGCAATTAAATATAGAAATTAGTTTATAAAAGAGCCAATATTTAGCTCTCTATGATGTCCAAGTATCCGGCCCAGTTTTTTCTATTCCAGAAATGTCACCCAAATTGTACTTTTAGGGTATCATATGGCACTTTATTAAGGCTTTATCGAGCATAATTTACATATATATAAAACAAACGATAAGAAATAAGAGTTAGTTCTTAAATGGGTCCAGCCCTCTTTGATCTTCCAGTGCCTCCAAAGTGACGAAGGTAAAAATATATCACTGTTGTCCATACAAAAAACTGATTAGTTCTAGTTACTCAAGATGGGGCTAATTTACCTTATAAGGTTACAGCAATGACGATCTAAAGGGTATACTTTTTGATTTCCTAAAACCTTTCTATAAAAACCTTATATGCCCCCAGGGCATAACTTACAACCCTTGCCCTGAGGGCTGATACGGGGGGGATTTCTCCCTCAAAAATATAATTTCTAGATCTTTTAACTACGTTGAAAAAAATGGCTATCTCAAAATTTTGGTGGATGTGTTTGGGGAACCTGGTCACACCAGTGGTGTGACCCTGTAAGCTTAGCCAGAGTCAACCCAGCTCTAAATGGGTACCTGGAGAAATCTGGGGAAGGTAAACAGGAAGGGTTTGCGAAAGCATAGGTTGGATGGCCCCCAGCCCCCCATTGCACTTCCTGGCTGAAGGGCCACGAAACGGAGATCAGCACCGCCGGTTTGGACCTTAAGGGTCTAGTGCCGCATCCTTTACCTTTACCTTAGTTGCCTTCCAAACACTTTTGGCAATTAAAAACGGCACTAGCCACTCTAATTTCCAATCGAATGAGCCCTTTTTGAAGTTACTACGACAATTCATTCGATACGAAGTGCTCTGGTCTAAAGGAAAAAAAGAAATAATACTACATTGTGCCAACGTCGTTCTTTCCTTAGGCAGCGCTATTGCGTTGCTTATGAAAAAACTTATATATAAACAATGGGCAATCACCATAATTTATAGCCCCTGCCCCAAGGGATAAGGGTGATCTTGTCATCCTTAGAGGTATATTGGTAATTCCTATAGCTTTATGCAAATCCATACTTAGCATACTACTAAGGAAGAGAGTATAGCACGTCTTAGAAATATCGAAAAACTTGTGAATCACTTAATAGACAAATTGGATAGAAAGGAATGGTCAATCGGTGGATCTGATTTATATTAGGAAGAGAAACTCAACTCCAAGTTTAGTAAAGCAGAAGATTAAAATTGAGAATTCTTGAATGATCCTGGTTTAAACAAAGTTGAATATGCTTTTCAATGGTTGACTTTCTACCTTGTAGTCGAAAGTATGCATTAAAGGGAAGGGAGGGGCATGTTTTATTTAGGTGGCGTCCATAGCAACTTTTAAGTTGCCACAGTTGAACTGTCTTGCTCAACTGAAGCGTCCTGTTCCAGTGGTTTACTAAGTGGTAAACCACCGAGCACGTCGAACTGCGATTTACTGTAGAAATATAACGGGGATCATTCGTACTTTTACCTGTCGGAAGCCAACATGTATGTTACGTTTGGCAAATACGTTTTTGTGGAGGATACGTTTTTCAAGTCAACATCTATTGCTGCTAAGAGCGGTAATATATTGATTGTTTCGTAGTCTGAATAGTTCAAGCGTAATTTCTTATGTATTTGAGCTTGTTTCTAGATGTCAGTATGGAATTTTATTTCTCTTTACTTCTATAGAAATTTAAATTTATTGAACCTAACGTGACCCTTATTTAAATTTACATAGGTAAACAATAGCACTTGCTATAACTATGATGTAACAAACTTATGTGAGTAATATGTATATAATACAACCTGCGTCTTAAAATAGCTCCTCATTTGTTTAGGTGGACTGTAAAAATTTATTTCAAAAATATATATTTACACATACACCCTTTTATTTTCCTAATTTCCATGAATTGATGCCACTGAGTCAGTGAGTTGAGAGCCTTAACATTGAAGCATACAAAAAATATGGAATGCTGAATGGAATAAAGAAATCTGTAAGAAAAATTTCATATCGGTATACTTTAATTGTTTACTTTAGTTCTAAATGTAGGTTCGTTTTTTTTCTTTTATAGAATTACTAGTTTCGTTGGTGTTTGATTTTTATCCAAAACCATTTGAACCCCATCCCTTATATAAAAATGATAAAAAACAGGAGCATGAAGGAGTAATAACGTTATTGATGAACTAATTCAAAGTTTTAAAATAATCTTCGTAACAAGGAATTTCAATAATAAGTTTCAAACCAGTCAAAACCAGGATTTTTAGTTGGCCCTTGTCCCTGAATCATTTTTTTATACAATATGGCCCCCTTGGTCCAAGAACTTTCTTGGGTAAGTTGTTCCAAGCCACTTGGAAGGAAAATTTGACCTTTGTTGGGGGACCAGATATTTTTCTTTTTTAATTAGCTATTGTCTGTTTGGGTTCCGTAGCTCAAGGGACTTATATAAGTTTAAAGTTGATACAAAAAACAGTGTTTGTCATTTTCAGGCCATTTTAAGTTCTAAAATAAGATCATCCAAATAATACACTTTGCTTGAACACTTTCAATCAACTACTATATCGAGTGAGGTGGTATGTCTACAAATCTTTTATAAAAAAAAAATATGAAAAAAACAAACAAAACGTCAGCCTAAACAAATATTAGATTTCTTAACTGTCTTTGTAGACTATAAGTTCAAACCCATACAATTTTCCAAAATTTTAATATATTTACTATAAAAAGGTCTACAAAAGTATAGGTGGAGCTGATTCTTGTTTTTGTGAAGCGAATTTTAAAGATTTTGCTGTGAATTTTAGCAGTTCTAGTAGGTCTATGCTATTATATCCAGTGATTGTGTCCAGTTAATTTCAGTAGTTCCAAGCAGTCTATGCTTTTATTTCCAGTGATTGTGTTTAACTGACATCTTCTATAACTCAAATCATGAAAATAACAGCAAATTAGACTACGTTCAGGATGGCAAATGGGCTGGTGGACAGGTGGCATCTGAAAAGGAAACAAAGAAAATGAAAATTTAGAATATATATATATATATATATATATATATATATATATATATATATATATATATATATATATATATATATATATATATATATATATATATATATATATATATATATATATATACATATTATATATATATATACAACAATGGATTACAACAATTCAAAACCATATAAAAGAAGACCAAAACTTTGAGGCTTAGTAGAAATTGGACTTGCCGGACTTAATTAAATATCTTTGAAAATTAAAATGATGATTCTTTGGAACCACAAAAAGAACACCCCAAATATATGTAATTCACAATGGGTGAGAATCAACAACCTGGACTATCAAATGAGACAAGACCCAACAAACAAAAATTTACAAGTGCGATAAATGATACTTTTTGGACGAAAATGGGGTTTCTGTCCCACCACCTAATAATTAACAAATCTACAACCTGGACTGTCGTTTAAAACTAGACCAGTAAGGGCAGCTAAAGTACAGGGCATTGGCTAATTATGCATTAGCCTACTAATTAAAATCCAACCTAATGAAGAATTAAAAATTGGTTTATAAGATAAGCGACAGTGGAGCATAAACGTGCCAAAATTGAAAATGATTGTTAGGATAAAAGGGTTTGGGATTTTGACATGGATAAGATGATCAATGCTTACCATTTCTTTGTTAAAAGAAATGAAGTTTCTGCGATATGTAATTCATAATGACAAAAGAAAAATAGGGGCAAAAGTAGATGTTCAACACTGTAAAAGCTCCAAGCATTGAAATCATAGGCAGTGCAATAGCGCTGCCTAAGTAAAATCGATGTTGGCAACAATGTATTTTTGGGGGGGTTTCTTCATTTTAGACCAGGGCATTTCGTATCGAGAGGTTTGTCGTAGAAACTTGAAAAAGGGCTCATTCGATTGGAAACTGGAAGGGCTTGTGCACTTTTAATAGTCAAAAGTGATTCGAAAGCAACTAACACTCCTTTAACGCCCACCATTTCACCAAACACATCCAATCAAAATTTTGAGATAGTCATTTTGTTTGACGTAGTTGAAAGGTCTTGAAATTATGTCTTTGAAGAGAACACTCCCCTCAAAGTCCTCAGGGCAAGGGTTGCACCATATACCCTGGGGGCACACAAGGTTTTATTAAAAGCGTTGTCATGAAAACTTCAAAAAGGGTTCATTCAATTGGAAATTCAAAAGGCTAGTGCCTTTTTTAATAGTTGAAAGTGGTTGGAGGGCACCTACCCTCCCCCCCCCCTCTCGCCTACCATTTCCCCAAACACATACAATCAAAATTTTAAGAAAAAATGTTTTTCAACGCAATTAAAAGTCTTAGAAATTAGGTTTTACGTGTTTGATTATATGACTGGGAAAGTGGTTCAAGGTTTATTTCAGGGATTACTAAAGTACTGGCTTCTCTTTTGAGAAAACCGAAATATGACTCGTTTATTCTTAAATCACCGGAATCTCTGTTTAAAGCTAGACCTAAATCTTGGTATTTATAAATTTCAGCTTCTCTGTAGTGCTGGACAATACCTTTGTCATGCGAAATTAGGCTAGCTTGATTAAACAAAATAGTATGGTGTGGGTTTTCAAAGATGGGCTCTGCAACAGCAGAGTCAAAAATTTCAGGTTTCTTTCGCGTTTTATGTATATTATTGATTGAGCTAGAGAACTGAGTTAGTCTATACGTGAGTCGCTGATCAGTTCTTCCGATATACCAAAGATCACACGAACAAGGAATTCTGTAGACACCGGAGTTTTCACCTATCGGGATAGGGTCTTTACCTTAATAAATTAGGGACCTGATAGTTTTTCTGGGTCTATAATAAGTGTATATGTTATTTTTTCTTAGTTTTTTTGAAATGTGGTCTGAAACCCCTTTAATATATGGGAGACCAAGATAAACTGAATTTTTCCTTTGATTCGTGTTTTCTTTGTAGCTATCTGATAATCTTTTAATACGTTTTGCAATTACAGAATTTATTAAACTAATTGGATAACCATTCCCAAATAAAATATCTCAAAGGTGGTTGAGCTCTAAATCCAAGAAGCGTGTTGTACAAACTTTCAATGCCCTATCAACGAGAGAAGTGACAACTCCTCTTTTCACAGCAGGAGAATGATTAGAGGAATAATTTAAGTAACGGTCATTACGTGTGGGTTTTCTATAGACACCAAACTCGAATCATGTATCGTTTCGGTTAGTTCTCCAACTTATTTAATTGCTGGTTCGTTTTGTTTTTGAGTGAATGAATTGTTTTCTTTTCTTTTATTCCTCAGTTGTTCGCTAGTATCCGTCGATGGCAGTTCATATTTTTTTTTTTGGATTTTGTGCAAATCGCGGATATTGGCAAATAACTCGCTTTTATGGTTGTTAGGTATTTGGTTTTAATTCTTATAATTTTTGGCTTTTATTGAATTTTATTCATCTTTTAAGTTTTGGTTTTTTCATTGGTTTTTGGGTTCTTTTCACATTGACTTCCCGCGTTTGTTTTTTGTTGTTTTTTTCTTCGGCACTTTCCTTGTATACATTATTTCGTTTCGCGCTGAAGAAGAGAGGTGTTTGTCCTCTCGAAATATTCGCTTTGTTGTGTTTTTTCAGTATTTTCATTTGGCCTTTAAAAACCCCATTTTTGCTCGTTTTTCTTTCTTTATGTAAAAATTTTGATTTTATGTGTTTCGACAAATGGTGGGCGTGGGAGGGGGGTTAGTTGCCCTCCAATCACTTTCAACAATAAAAAAGGGCACTAGCCCTTTAAATTTCCAGTCAAATGGGCCCTTTTCGAAGTTACGATCACCCTTTTTATATAAACCATATATGCTCCCAGGGCATAGCTTACAGCCCTAAACCTGAAGGCTATGGGGGGGGGGGTCACCCTCAAATACAAAATTTCCCCACCTTTCAACTACGTTGAACAAAATGGCTGTCTCCAAATTTTGATTGGATGTGTCTGGGGAAAAGGGTGAGCAAGGGAGGGGGGTTAGTTGCCCTCCAATCACTTTCAACAATCAAAAAGGGCACTAGCCCTTTTAATATCCAATCGAATGAGCCCTTTTCGAAGTTTCTATGACAACTCCTTCGATACAAAGTGCCATGGTTTAAGACAAACAAACCAAACCCAAAAATAAGAAAGAGAATAGCACATTGTGCCCATATCGCTCTTTACTTAAGGCGCGCTATGGCACTGCCTATGGTAACCAAAAATTATACAAATTGTCAATTTTTATAGATAGATTTCACAGAGAAAAAAAAAATAATGTGCTTAGTTTTTGGCAGTCGATAGGCTTGAAACTTTCAGGGATCACTCCTCGGGCCTACAAGAGCACCCTCATGTAGGGAGAGGGGAGGTTGACTTTAACTTTTTTCTTTCGTAGAAAGAAATATTATTCTTCACGTTATCCCACGTATTTTATCATAAGACAGCTGTGATTATTTTAGAAGTACTTTCACCCACATTATTGGAAATTTTTCTCACTAAGGCTACTTATTTCAGTAATCGTTTCTAACAGCATATTAAAAAAAACCTACCTGATAAAAAACATTATACGTATGTAGTGTCAGCGTCTTTTCATGCACCAAAATCTTTTCTGCCAACATCATGTATAAATTATGAGAAACCCCAGAAGTTTCAATGCAAGGAGAATAACAGTTGTGTTTGGAGTAGACATAAGTTTAAATACCGTTTTGATAACTATACGAGAATCAAATCCCGGTACAAGAAGGGAGGGTATTTCATTCATTAAGGCCACTAACATTTGTAGAAGGTCTAGGAGGTTATCATCCTGAAAAAAAAAACGAAAACTAGTAAAAGAGCTAAAAAAAAAATAAAAATACTTAGTCTTTCTCACATGCTGAGTAATGGTCGACTCAGCAAAGGTCCCGTTCTCCTGTCTCATTGCCTTCGACCGAGAGTGTAATACATGGTTGGAGACAATTTATCCGACACTTTCCCCTTCCCTGAGATTTCTCCAGGAGCCCATTTGGAGCTGGATCACCTGTGGCTCAGCTTAAAGAGTCATAACTCTGGCTCAAAACCAATTAACTTCGAAACCAATTAACCAGCGACACCGGGACTGGAACCCTTGTCCTAACGAACAAATGATAGAAGAGCTAAATTATCTTTTATATCTCAATGAAAGAGAGGTTTCCAAAGCAGTGTATGCTTTTATTATAAACAAGGATGTACTTTATCTTCTAAGCTTTTCTACTTGTTTGTTAATGATTTAGATAGTATTATGAAAAGTAATGTAGCCCCTTATGTATCTTTGGATTTGTTCAGGCTATCATGCATGTTATTCGCAGATGGCATAGCTCTAGTGGCGGATAGAAGAGATAATCTTCCGAAGCAATTAGATATAATAAAAATTATTTAGAAAAGAAGAATTTAGAGTTGAACGCTAAGAAGTCAGTAGTATTAGTATCTAGGAGGAAAGGAGATGCTGATTCAGAGGTTCATTTTATTTTTGGAGGAAAGTTGTTAGAGGTTAAAGAAGTATTTGTTTATTTGGGAGTGAAGTTTAGTGCATTAAGGGGGATGTCTAGGCATGTAGAAAATTGTAATTTAAGGGGTAAGAGGCTAATAAATATACTTTTGAGAAATAAATAAGGTCAGCTAGCTGACATGAGGATCCAGAAAAGAGTTTTCCAGAAAAAAATAGCTTCTAGTCTACATTAAAGCTCTGAGGTTTGGGGTTTTTCTAAAGCAGCTAAGCTAGAAGTAGTTCAGCTAAGATATTTTAAGAGAATTTTAGGCTTGAAGGATTCATTTAGTTCAGTGGTACTGAAAGTAGATTTCGGACTTTTCACTTTAAGGAGTGTCAGATTGGTTAGAATGGTAAAATTCTGGGAGAAGATAACTAGGTTACCTATAGTTTGGCTTCTTAAGTTAGCTTATTTGGAGAGCTTGATGGACGGTAAACGTGATTCATGGCCAAATCAGCTCAAGAAAATACTGGACCTTTGTGGCCTTTCGGAGATATGGAATAAAAGAAAAGGCCCTACGGGTGAAACTGTGTCAGTATGGAAGGAAGTCCAGCAAGCCCTAAATGACCAAGAAGCACAAGAGTGACAAGCTCATAATGACCAATCTATATCTTTGAGGTTTTACTCCCAAGCCAAAGACTGTTGGGGGGAAGAGGTTTATTTTAAATTTGGGTTGAATAGAGAGGATTTGAAGAATTTGTTGTTGGTAAGAGGGGATAGTTTGGATTTAGGTGAGACAAGGAAGGTGAGAGAAGGGTTGGCCCCTACTTTTGCCCTATGTTTGGATGTGTGAATCAGAACTTCTTTCATTTTGTATCCGAGCGTGAAGAGCTGTCTGAGCTGCAGAATGAATGTTTTGGACGAGTGTTTGGGAGTGAATGCTGGTTATTTGAGCGAATGTCTGAGATGAACGCATGTGCTATAAAACAGTTGTGTAAGTTTCTTTGTTTAGGGATTAAACATAGGGATATATGTTTGAGAGGATAGCGTGTTATGGCTTTTAGGATTTGAGTTTTATTATGATTAGTGTTTGTTGGTCAAAATGTTGAACCTTGGTGTGTTTCTTTTTTTGTCATTTTGTTGTTCTTTTTTCTTTCTTTGACTTGTATTATCTAAAGTTGTATTTTGTTCCTGAGCTTTGTTTGTAGATATAATTATATGTTGCTATGGCCCACAGACTTTTTGCAATAAATCTTATCTTTTCTATGCTTTAACACCAAGTTATTTGTGTGACTTTATAATAGTTTTTTTTTTTTTTTCAATGAGATTTCCAAAACCGCGCAAAATCCAACTATTCTTTTTATATCGAATAAATTAAGACGTAAAAGAAACTGTAAGAGAAAAAAAAACTAATTTTATGGAAAGGAAAACAACATATAAAAACTTTTCGGCACGGATACATAAAGGATGTTTCAAAAATAACGTTTGAAACTTAGTGAAAACTTAATGGGCTCTTTTAAACTATTCGTTTTCTGCATCATTAGTCTTGGCCTTTTTACACTTTTTTCTACATCAGTTCTCGTGGTACCTTAATTAAGTTTAAAGTAGTCGTCAAATAAAACAATTCTAACACAATGTATATTTTAATTACTCTTATTCCCTTAGTATCTACCTTAGTTCTGCCCTAGGATGGATGGATGATAGACTATCTATCAACAAGTGAAATGACATCCTTTATACTCAATTCTGAAAAAGGATTATGCCAGCTTTTTCTCTCACTCAGAGTATCTGTCTTGGATTTTTCTCCAATTAGCCATGGCTCTTAACTTTTTCATCACAGTCTACCAACATGATTTTATTTTACAACTTGATTACCCTGGTCACTACGATTCTGGCAGAGACCATACTCGGGGAGTTTCCTAAAAGCAACGTAAAAACGTAGAATACCGACAAAACTGTCACGTCAAAGCAATCTTAAATAGCCTGAAGAAATTTCACCAAACCATCGTAAAAGATTCCTGCATCTACCTTTTTTTTTTTTTTTTTTGCTTTTCCTTATATCTTATAACTCTGTAGGGATACTTCAAGAGGTTATATGGCATGTTCTAAATAATTAAGACTTGTACCTTTGCTTCTTATTTTCAAAACGCTGGGTTGTTTAATCAACTTCAATGTCCTAAATCTTATCGGTTTTCGAGATAGACTTTTCTAGCTTTTTTCTAGATAATGTGTCTTCTTTTTTTGCTTTACAAAAATACAAATATAAAGCTTCTGCTACAAAATTTTTATTATAGTGTATTGGAAGCCAAGAAAACTAAACTATAAAAACGTAATTAAATACAGTAGAAAAAAAATACAGTCAATGACATTGTTTTTATTCCTCCTGTAAAGTACTACTTTAAACTTTTTTATAAGAATCTGTCACCATTAACAGAAACTTCAAAAGACGAACAAGAAATAGTCCGTTCATAAAATGAAAATAGTTTGAATAAATTGAAATAACAGTAATAAACGGCAGGAAAGTAACAAAGTGTGTCTGCACGGCTTATTTCTTAAAAGTTTCGAAGGCATACAAAAATGAACAATATCACCATCGCAAAGACCCTGTGACGTGTACAAGCAATTATGACCCATGAGTCAGAATTACGAAGAAACAAATGCAATTCAGTGCATGGAGTGACGCTTATGTGACTATATATAGTTAGACAACTAAAAAATATTAGTTATACAACTGCAAAATAAGTTTCATATACAGAAACCAACAATAAAAAAGAAACATCTGCAATCCCCTTTTTACAGATCTCTCTACAAAAAAAGTTTATATTTTGATTAACTAAATGATTTGATTGCCCAGAATCTAAAGATACCTCCTAAACATCAGATTGATTAAGGACCCCCCCCCCTCCCCTTTGACGTAAAAAGGACACTAACTCTTACTTTCCATTACGTTTGGCAAGATCTGACAACCTCTTCCGGTAGATGTCCCAATGATAAGAATTTAGATGTCCCCTCCTAACAGAAACTGCATTTTGAATGGAGATTTAAAGGGTGCACCGAAGATGTTAGCTCTTCCCCCTATATTCGGTTGAAAACTACGTACGAGTCAGATTACAGCAGAACGTGATCCTGTTAAATTCTGGACTAAAAATAGGGAATTTGAATCTCATGTCCTCAAAGAGATAACACCATGTTCTACACATGTCCGGCATTAAACATTTCTAATAAATTTTCTACTGGAATTGTTTCTTTTACATGCTATTTAGTAGACTAGAAAAAAGATTTTATCCTTAAACACTTATTTAGAAATTTCTGAAATACTTATAAAACACTTTTCAACATCATTTCAAGAGCCTCATTTTTGTAAGAAAAAAAAAAAAAAAAAAAAAAAAAAAAAAAAAAAAAGTTTTATAGTGTATGTGTCCAGGGCACAATTTTCTCTCTGAACAATTTATCTCTGGACAGACATCAACAAAAGATTTTGGATGGTCTGCCAAATTAGTTTAATCATCTTACAATTACATAAAACACAAACTATAAAATAGTTAGTGGTAGCGAACTGTAAGTAAGGAGCTATGCGGCACAATAGTAACAGAAACCCTAAGAAACAGAGTCTTGATAACAAAAGATACATCAAAACAATAAAATTTTGATGCTTATTCAAGATAAATAAAATTTATCAAGTTTAATGCTACCCATCAAAAGTTACTCGCCTGAGAAAACTTGCCTAATCTTTGAAAAAGGGAGAAACCCCTCAAAACATCAAGCGATCTTATTGAAAATGACACCGTCAGATTCAGTATATAAGAGAACCTTGCGGTCCAAGTTTCAAGCTCCTATCTACAAAAATGTGGGATTATACATTTCTTACCTGAAAAAAAATCATGGATGCGTTTTTTTTTTGTTTTTTTTTCAATGGTGATCATATTAAACCAGTGATCCAAAAAGATCAGGAAAAGGCTCCATTGACCGCAAATAAAAACTTCAAGTATCCTTTTAAGTGACAAAACATATTGCAGGGCATCTAGCCCCACTCTCAAGCCCCGTTTTTCCTCAATGTCGTTCGATTAAAATTTTGAGGTAACCAATTTCTTCAGCATAGTCGAACCATCTAATAACTATGTCTTTCAGGAGGACTTGATTACCCCAGCCCCGGGGGAAGGGCTTAAAGCTTTGAACTCTGCCCAGTGTTTACTTAGTATTGGTTATTCGGAAGTGTACGAATATTTTTTTTGGAGGGGGGGGGGGATTTCAGTAGGCGAGGGGTATTTTCCAAGGGTAGATTTTTCCGTTAAGAGAAAGTGTCTTGGGGGGGGGGGAACCTTACCAGAAGAAATTTTACACGGGGGGAAATTTGCCCGAATTCATATACAAAATTTACTCATTTTCATAAGGAGAAAATCTCCATGGGAAATCATCATCATAAATAATTCTCCGTGGCGATATTTTCCACGGGAGAAGCAGAAACTTTTCATTGGAAGAGGGAGGAGCGGTTGTCCGGGAAAAATTTCAACTTAGGGGTGATTTCCAGAATTGAAAAACAGCATGAAATTAAATAAAAAATGAGCATTTTCGAATGAGAGAATGCTAAGAAGAATTTTTCAGGCGGAATCGTAAGATAGAAATTTTCTGGGGGGGGGGGAGTTTGCAGATAATCTTCCGGGGACAGCATTTTACGCGGGGAAACTTTCCATGGGGGAATTTTCTCGGGGGTGGGGGGATTTCCAGGCATGAAAAATTTGTGATATTTGAAAAAGATCACGAATTAAATTAAGAAAATAGGTAGTTTTCAACTGAAAGTGAAGAACAACATTAAAACTAAAAACAAAAAAAAAATTATTCCGCATATGAGGTGGGCTACTTCCTCCTCAATACCCCACTGTTTACGCTTGAGTTAGACCTTCTGTCCAAATTTTTAAAGAACGACTGCTGAAATACAAGGATCGTTTATTTAGTATGACTAAGTTTTTTGAAAGTGCATAAAAACTTTAGTGTTAAGAGAGGGGTATTGAGGAGGAGGCAGCCCCCCCCCCCATGCACAGAATAATTTCTGTTCGTTTGAAGTTTTAATGTTGCTCCTTACTCTCAGTTAATTTAATATCATTTTATGACTAATTTACGTACAAATATCGTTAAAGAAATACACTAATGAAAAAGATGGTATAAAAAAAAATCTTGATAACTATTGAAACATCAAAAAGATAGCTTTTTACGTTGATTCCAGATATATAAAATTCTTTAAGTTTAATGTTAGCCATGCAGGTTATGAGTCCGATAAAATTTAATTGATTGTCGCAAGAAGAGAGAAATACCCCTAAAAAGTCAAAATTTGATTTTAATCACACCATCAAAGTAAATAAATCAGATAATCCGACTGCAGGGGTTTCAGGCTCCTATCCATAAAAACAAGGAATTATGATTTTTTTTTTTTTTAGCCAGAAAAATTATTACAGATTTGTGTTTATTTGTTATTGCTGTTACTTTTTCAGGGGTGATCGTGTCAAAAAAAAATCCTAAAAGATTGGGGATGCGGAACATTCGACCGAAAATTAAAAGTTCTAGTGCCCTTTTTTACGTGACCAAAAAGATTGGAGGGCAACTAGTTTTTCTTTTATGCCCGTTTAGCAGGACCATTTTCCATGGAGGAAAGAGGGAGATTTCCCAGCCTGATTAAGAAAAACGTTATATTGAATACATAAAAAACAATCTTATTTTAACAAAAAGTAAGGAGCAACATTAAAACTTCAAGCCAACATAAATTATTCCATATATGAAGGGTTTCCCCCACCTCGATCCTCCACCCATTACGCATGTGCGAGTAATAATTGTGAATGAAAACAAGTAATAAAAGACGACAAAAGGTAAGTTAAGAACAACTACGAGCTATTCGTTAGGAAACAAGCATACGCGATATTACGGCATTTAATGTCTGAGCCGCATCAAGTCAAATTTGTCGACAAAAAACCAAGTTTTATGAACGATATAGGGTTTTTACATGATTTTAGCGTCAAGCTCGTAATTCAGAAGCAGAAGACAAGAAATTGGTTTGAAAATCTTGCAACACGCATTTCAAAAGTTTTATTCATAGCCCATATCTAGTTTTATCATCAATAACACAAGACAACAAAGCCAATATAACATATTAGCTAGACACATTTTTACAAGTATAGACGCTATATTGGGCACAAAAAAAGAATATTAATATCAAACAGTTTTTAGCAAGGCCGTATCCAGGGGGGGGGGGTACCCGGTTTGAACCCCCCCCCCCCCAAAAAAAAAATTTTTGACCGACTCGAAAATAAGTCGAAAATTAGTAAAACCAAGGTAAAAATCAGTAAAATTAGTCGAAAACTGAGTCAAAAATTAGTACCCCCCCCCAAAAAGGTCAAAAATTAGTAAAACCCCCCCTGAACAAAAATCCTGGATACGGCCCTTGTTTTTAGTAAACACTCCAATGATAACTTTGAAGCGAAATGCACTGGTTTACTCTATTGGAAAAATAAATAATTATGTTCATTAGAATATTGCTGAATAGCCAAAAAAAGAAGGAAAATCAAGGTCAAATCTCGTATTCAATATAGCTTATTACAATCGATTTCTATTGATTTTCATCACCGAGACCAGTGAAAACCATTCTTCTTCTTATTGGCCGTCAGTATTGAAAACAAATTGAAAATGACTGTAATAAGCTGTGTTGAGCTCAAAATTAGCTAAACAAAATCGCTTTCGACTAAAAGCTTTCAATAATGTTGAACTAGGGTACTGGTGCGTTAAACGTACACTTTTATATACTTATTATACCACTTTTAGAGACGAAACCCGCCAGACTGGTTATTTTCAAGAGACCGCTATTGAGAAATGAATGCAAAGAGTAGTTTTCATTAACTTACAACCCTTGCCCTGAGGGCTGATACGGGGGGATTTCCTCCTCAAAAATATAATTTCTAGATCTTTTAACTACGTTGAAAAAAATGGCTATCTCAAAATTTTGGTGGATGTGTTTAGGGAAATGGTGGGCGTGGAAGGGGTGTTAGTTGCCTTCCAAACACTTTTGGCAATTAAAAACGGCACTAGCCACTCTAATTTCCAATCGAATGAGCCCTTTTTGAAGTTACTACGACAATTCATTCGATACGAAGTGTTCTGGTCTAAAGGAAAAAAAGAAATAATACTACATTGTGTCAACGTCGTTCTTTCCTTAGGCAGCGCTATTGCGTTGCTTATGAAAAAACTTATATATAAACAATGGGCAATCACCATAATTTATAGCCCCTGCCCCAAGGGATAAGGGTGATCTTGTCATCCTTAGAGGTATATTGGTAATTCCTATAGCTTTATGCAAATCCATACTTAGCATACTACTAAGGAAGAGAGTATAGCACGTTTTAGAAATATCGAAAAACTTGTGAATCACTTAAGAAACAAATTGGATAGAAAGGAATGGTCAATCGGTGGATCTGATTTATATTAGGAAGAGAAACTCAACTCCAAGTTTAGTAAAGCAGAAGATTAAAATTGAGAATTCTTGAATGATCCTGGTTTAAACAAAGTTGAATATGCTTTTCAATGGTTGACTTTCTACCTTGTTGTCGAAAGCATGCATTAAAGGGAAGGGAGGGGCATGTTTTATTTAGGTGGCTTCCATAGCACCTTTTGAGTTGCCACAGTTGAACTGTCTTGCTCAACTGAAGCGTCCTGTTCCAGTGGTTTACTAAGTGGTAAACCACCGAGCACGTCGAACTGCGATTTACTGTAGAAATATAACGGGGATCATTCGTACTTTTACCTGTCGGAAGCCAACGGACGTTTGGCAAATACGTTTTTGTGGAGGATACGTTTTTCAAGTCAACATCTATTGCTGCTAAGAGCGGTAATATATTGATTGTTTCGTAGTCTGAATAGTTCAAGCGTAATTTCTTATGTATTTGAGCTTGTTTCTGGAGGTCAGTATGGAATTTTATTTCTCTTTACTTCTATAAAAATTTAAATTTATTGAACCTAACGTGACCCTTATTTAAATTTACATAGGTAAACAATAGCACTTGCTATAACTATGATGTAACAAACTTATGTGAGTAATATGTATATAATACAACCTGCGTCTTAAAATAGCTCCTCATTTGTTTAGGTGGACTGTAAAAATTTATTTCAAAAGTATATATTTACACATACACCCTTTGACTTTCATAATTTCCATGAATTGATGCCACTGAGTCAGTGAGTTGAGAGCCTTAACATTGAAGCATACAAAAAATATGGAATGCTGAATGGAATAAAGAAATCTGTAAGAAAAATTTCATATCGGTATACTTTAATTGTTTACTTTAGTTCAAAATGTAGTTTCGTTTTTTTTCTTTAATATAAATAATAGTTTCGTTTGTGTTTTATTTTTATACAAAAACATTTTAACCCCATCCCATAGATAACAATTATAAAATACAGGAGCATGAAGGAGTAATAACGTTATTGATGAACTAATTCGAAGTTTTAAAATAATCTTCGTAACAAGGAATTTCAATAATAAGTTTCAAACCAGTCAAAACCAGGATTTTTAGTTGGCCCTTGTCCCTGAATCATTTTTTTATACAATATGGCCCCCTTGGTCCAAGAACTTGCTTGGGTAAGTTGTTCCAAGCCACTTGGAAGGAAAATTTGACCTTTGTTGGGGGAACAGATATTTTTCTTTTTTAATTAGCTATTGTCTGTTTGGGTTCCGTAGCTCAAGGGACTTATATAAGTTTAAAGTTGATACAAAAAACAGTGTTTGTCATTTTCAGGCCATTTTAAGTTCTAAAATAAGATCATCCAAATAATACACTTTGCTTGGACACTTTCAATCAACTACTATATCGAGTGAGGTGGTATTTCTACAAATATTTGATGAAAAAACAAATGAAAAAAACAAACAAAACGTCAGCCTAAACAACCATTAGATTTCTTAACTGTCTTTGTAGACTATAAGTTCAAACCCATACAATTTTCCAAAATTTTAATATATTTACTATAAAAAGGTCTACAAAAAGTATAGGTGGAGCTGATTCTTGTTTTTGTGAAGCGAATTTTAAAGCTTTTGCTGTGAATTTTAGTAGTTCTAGGTGGTCTATGCTATTAAATCCAGTAATTGTGTCCAGTGAATTTTAGTAGTTCCAAGTAGTCTATGCTATTATTTCCAGTGATTGTGTTTAACTAACGTCTTCTATAACTCAAATCATGAAAATAACAGCAAATTAGACTACACGTTCAGGATGGCAGGTGGCATCTGAAAAGGAAACAAAGAAAATGAAAATTTAGAATATATATACACACATATATATATATATATATATATATATATATATATATATATATATATATATATATATATATACAACAATGGATTACAACAATTCAAAACCATATAAAAGAAGACCAAAACTTTGAGGCTTAGTAGAAATCGGACTTGCCGGACTTAATTAAATATCTTTGAAAATTAAAATGATGATTCTTTGGAACCACAAAAAGAACACCCCAAATATATGTAATTCACAATGGGTGAGAATCAACAACCTGGACTATCAAATGAGACAAGACCCACCAAACAAAAATTTACAAGTGCGATAAATGATACTTTTTGGACGAAAATGGGGTTTCTGTCCCACCACCTAATAATTAACAAATCTACAACCTGGACTGTCGTTTAAAACTAGACCAGTAAGGGTAGCTAAAGTACAGGACATTGGCTAATTATGCATTAGCCTACTAATGAAAAACCAACCTAATTAAGAATGAAAAATAAGGTTAGAAGAAAAGCGACAGTGGAGCATAAACGTGCCAAAATTGAAAATGATTGTTAGGATAAAAGGGTTTGGGATTTTGACATGGATAAGATGATCAATGCTTACCATTTCTTTGTTAAAAGAAATGAAGTTTCTGCGATATGTAATTCATAATGACAAAAGAAAAATAGGGGCAAAAGTAGATGTTCAACACTGTAAAAGCTCCAAGCATTGAAATCATAGGCAGTGCAATAGCGCTGCCTAAGTAAAATCGATGTTGGCAACAATGTATTTTTTTGGGGGGTTTCTTCATTTTAGACCAGGGCATTTCGTATCGAGAGGTTTGTCGTAGAAACTTGAAAAAGGGCTCATTCGATTGGAAACTGGAAGGGCTTGTGCACTTTTAATAGTCAAAAGTGATTCGAAAGCAACTAACACTCCTTTAACGCCCACCATTTCACCAAACACATCCAATCAAAATTTTGAGATAGTCATTTTGTTTGACGTAGTTGAAAGGTCTTGAAATTATGTCTTTGAAGAGGACACTCCCCTCAAAGTCCTCAGGGCAAGGGTTGCACCATATACCCTGGGGGCACACAAGGTTTTATTAAAAGCGTTGTCATGAAAACTTCAAAAAGGGTTCATCCAATTGGAAATTCAAAAGGCTAGTGCCTTTTTTAATAGTTGAAAGTGGTTGGAGGGCACCTACCTGGTATCAAACAGTTCGTGGTAACGAACTGTAAGTAAGGAGCGACCCGGCTCAATGGTAAGCGAAACTCTAAAAAACGGAATTTTGATATCAATAGATACATCAAAAGAATCGGATTTTAATTCTGATTTCAAATATATAAGTTTCATTAAGTTTAATTTCACCCATCAAAAGTTACGCGCCTGAGAAAATTTGTCTGATTTTCGAAAAAAGGGGGAAAGACCCCCTAAAAGTTACAGAACATTAATGAAAATTACACCATCATATTCAGCGTATCAGAGAACCCTACTGTAGAGGTTTCAAGCTCCTATCTACAAAAATGTGGAATTTTCCATTTTTCGCCAGAAGAAAGATCACGGATGCGTGTTTATTTGTTGTTTTTTTCCCCAGGGGTAATCGTATTGACCCAGTGGTCCTAGAATATCGTAGTAGTGCTAATTGGAACTGAAATTAAAAGTTCTAGTGCCTTTTTTAAGTGACCAAAAAATGGAGGGCAACTAGGCCCCCTCCCATACTAATTTTTTTCTCAAAGTCATTCAATTAAAATTTTGAGATAGCCATTTTGTTCAACATAGTCGAAAATCTAATAAATATGTCTTTTAGGATGACTTAATCCCCCAGAGTTCCCAGGGGAAGGGCTGCAAGTTATGAACTTGACTCTATTATGAGTTTGACTCTGTCTCACAACTTTATTTTTTTAAACAATGAAAAGCTTTAGCGTAAAGAGCGAGGCGTTGAGGAGGGGACAGCCCCTTTCATATACAGAATAATTTCTGTTCGTTTTAAGTTTTAATGTCACTCCTTACTTTTAGTTAAAAAGACTTGTTTTTTTTATTGAATACCACACAAGGATAAAACATTTACTAAAGCTCTTCTATCAACAGAATCGAACGCTTGCTCATAATCATAAAACTGAGGACCAAAGGTGTTTGAAAAACTTAGGCACTTCTCAATTATTAGCGTAAGAGTGAAAATTTGGTCGAAACATCCTCTACCTTTTCTAAAACCGCACTGTTCTTCTCTTAAAACTTGTCAACGGTATCTCTCAGTCTAAAAAGTATCATATTACTAAGTAATTTACTACCTACAGAGACCAGACTAATGCCTCGATAATTACCACACTCACTTTTATCACCTTTCTTATAGTGGCTTAATTAAGGTTTTCCTAAAATCGTTAGGTACTTCCCCTTATTCAAAAATCATATTTATAATCTTCAGTAATATATATATATATATATATATATATATATATATATATATATATATATATATATATATATATATATATATATATATATATATATATAGATTCTAAACGCGTTACATTAAATGGCTTTAGGGTTACGTATCTAAAGCTATCTGCATATAAAAATTTGTAGAATGAAAAAAGAGTGAAATGTCCCTGAGAGGCATAGCCCTAATGAAAATCATTTCTATTAAATTCAGTATTGAGCACTTAGTGCATGAACCATGGAATAGATCCTCCAAACAACATGTTAAAATTTAGGTTTTTCCAAGGCTGATTGCATAAAGGCAGTTATCACAGAATGTTCAAAGAAGGCTCACTTTGATGGATTTATATGTTTATTTGTTTCCCATTCTAAATAACAAAAAATTCCAATAATAAAGTATTACTCTTTTTGGTCTATTAGCACCACAAACCAAAGTAATTGGTTGCGGATAATTTCCACACAAGGGATGACTTCACTGAAAGGATGACTTTCACCAATGTAATTCCAATGCACCATTAGTCAACGATTCCAATTTAACCCGAAACCCACGCAAAACCAGTGTCGTAGTCTCTAAGAAGAGACTATCGCGACCTCCAAGTAAATAAAAGGTTTTATCGAAGGTTTTCTGAAAACTTCAATAGAGTATGATCATGCTTGAGCAAATCATTACACAGCTGTTCATCAGCTTGTAATGCAGAGGTCAAAGGATGCTTCTGAAGTGGGCCTACTTTTTTATATAACAACTTCAAAGTTCTCCAAGAAGGGTGAGTATCAAAACTAAAGGAGGAGGCGGGGGAGACCTTCAATATTTATTAATTTGCATGATTCTATTTCATTGTATATATGGAATCACTACTAAGGGATGGTGGCCTTCCTATTATTAGGAGATATTTTGAAAAACTCGAATGAGCTCGAAATGCTCATCTCGGAGAAAAATTCGAAAAAGCGTTACCATGTGAAAATTTATACAGAGGGAAGGAAAATAAATTAGGATCGTCCAAGACCCCCTCCCCTTTCCACTGTGTAAATAATTGCACGATTTGCATACTAGACACCTTTTGTACCGCAATTACTAAATAAATTTTACAATAAAATAACTACTATTTAAATGTCACTTGAAAAGACAAATGAACTGGCTAACACGCCGTCTAATTTGTCTTGCACAATTTGTATTAGAGCAAAATAAATATCTCGTACACCGTAGAAAGATAATTGAGGATACTTTTAAGGTCATCCTCGTTTGAGTCTTTGCCGAGCACAATTAACTGCTTCAAAAACAGAATTATAAAACTACGTATTGTTTGCATGTCCTTTTCTCCTGGACGTGTTCCATCTGAAAATAGCATATAAACAATAAGAAAAAAAAACAAACAAAATATTATCAAAAATAAGCTATAAGATTCACAATGCATATTAAATAACTAAAGCCCAAGCACACACATAGAAAAGGTGGAGGTTGTTGCTTTCATCCAATATATCTTGTTGCTATTTCTTGTTGCTTTCATCCAATATATCAAGAGTTTTGTAAGTTCTAGATTTCTACCACAACTTCTTTTAATTTTAGCTTCTGAGAACTTTAATTCAAGTAATTTATGTAATTACACAAAAAAATCAACTAATATAAAATCATTACGTAATTACATATAAAAATCAATTACACAATCCAATTCATGTAATTAATAATTATTTAACAAATTTGCCCCCAAAACTTCAAAAGAAAATTCCTTATCGTTCTTATGAAGTGTGTTAATTCTCAGAGCTTGGAATTAGAAGCACCATATAGAATTATCATTCCACCTTTTCCCAATGATAAATCCTGCTTGAGTGTCTAATGCCCAAGCATCAGCTCGGATGAAACAAGGTAAAATTCTTCGGTAAAACATGCCCTAGCTGTCTCGACTTTTCAAACAGTTCGTGGTAACGAACTGTAAGTAAGGAGCGACCCGGCTCAATAGTAACCGAAACTCTAAAAAACGAAATTTCGATACCAATAGATACACCAAAAGAATCAAAATTGTTGCGTGGGAGGATCTTTCCATAGAGGAAGATTTCATTGGAGAATTAATTAAAAAAAACAAAAACACAATTTTCTCAACTGAAAGTAAGGAGCAACAAAATTCAAAAGGAACAGAAATTATTACGTGCATGATTGGGTTCACCCCAAGTCATTACCTCGCTCTTTACGCTAAAGTTTTTTTTTACTTTCATCACAGCTATCTATTCTAATTAACGGCCTTTGTGATTAAGGGAGTCATTCTTAAAGAATTGAAACAAAATTTGAAATTTATCATAAAGAGCAAGGTATTGACTAGGGGGCGAACCCCCTAATATACATAATAAAAATATACGAATATAAAAGTTCATTATGTAATTTAATTCGTAAGTTACGTCAGAACGAAATTTCGAAAAAGCCATTTAGCCGAAAAAAGTAAAATTAATATTCAAACTACGTTTTAATTATTTATGTACGGTGAGCCAAAATCAGAGCCGCATTAATTAAAAAACATTCAGAAATTAAATAAAAAAAACTGTTTTTTTAACTGAAATTAAAGAGCGACATTAAAACTTAAAACGAACAGAAATTATTCCGTATATGAAAGGGGCTGTCCCCTCCTCACCTCCTCAATCTTTACGCTAAAGTTTGACTCTGTCTCACAACTTTATTTTTTAAAACAATAAAAAACTTTAGCGTAAAGAGCGAGGCATTGAGGAGGGGACAGCCCCTTTCACATAAGGAATAATTTCTGTTCGTTTTTAGTTTTAATGTCGCTCCTTACTTTCAGTTAAAAAAACTTTTTTTTTTATTTAATTTTTTATTAGGGCCCTAGAAATCCGAGAAGAACTACACTTGCGTACTACACTTATCTTGGTCCACCTTGTCTCAAATCGATGGTGTCATACCCTGCTTCTGAGGTTGAAGCAGCCGGGATTGTAAATAGCTTGAAAAATTCTTCGTCGTCTGACCCTGACTGCATTCCAACTATGGTAGTTAAGTTCATTCTTCCTTACATTATTTCTCCATTGACGAAGCTAATAAATCTTTCTTTTGAAAATGAGATTTTCACCAGTTCTCTTAACCGAGCTAGAGTATTATATAAAGATGAACCAAGAAATGATCCAGCCAATTATCGACCTATATGTTTGCTGTCTGTTTTTAGCAAAATTTTTGAAAAGACCATGCTTCCCCTTCTACTTTTTTTTCTAGAGGCTAAAAGATTTTTTCAGACTTTTCAGTTTGGCTTCCGAGCTAAACATTCTACGGAGCATGCATGTGTAACTCTTTTGACTCTGACTTGATTCCTGTTGCTATATTCCTAGATGTCCGTAAGGCTTTTGATTCTTTAACTCATGAGATTCTGCTGTATAAGCTATCACACAATGGTGTAAGAGGGCAGGCTTATGGTTGGTTTGATTCCTATTTGTCAGGTAGAACTATCTCCGTAGATTCCCTTTCCCACTTTTCGTCTGAAGCTGAGTTTGGTGTCCCTCAAGGCTCTGTTCTTGGGCTGTTTCTGTTTTTGATACATGTTAATGACCTTATAGTTGCGGTTAAGAAACAAAGAACTACAGTTTGCTGTCACCTATGCCATCCTGAATCTTTCAATGCTAAAAAAAAATCTATCAATTTCGCAGGATGTGGACACTCTAGTTGCTTTGCTGATTACATATATATAATATATATATATATATATATATATATATATATATATATATATATATATATATATATATATATATATATATATATATATATATATATATATATATATATATATATATATATATATATATATATATATATATATATATGTTTATGTATGTATTTGCTTTGGCCATTGATCCTTGTGAGCTCTGCAACAGCACAGACCAGAGCACGGGTCTTCAGCCCTTATGGGTGGCCCTTACTTCTCTTGGTCGATGCATGGGTCTCTCTCCCTGTCAGTTTGATTTCATTTTGTCTGAGCTGATCCTCAGGCTTTCGGTCCATATATAGCTTCACTATTATATTTCTTCATTACAAATGAATGAAAATATGTCTCGAATACGTACAATAGTCGTGCAGTTGTCATTTTTGAAAATAGTTTCATTATATGAAAATATTTATGCTGGGTCATTGGTACAAATGCCAATATTTACAGGGATACTGTTTATTTGCAGGGACCCAAAAAAGGCCAAAAAACTTGCCGTCTCTGGTCAGTTTGAGACTCACAGTTGTATGTCACTTCTACAAAGGATATATTAGTTAGAAAAAAATTATATTCTAATACCATACCCAAAAAATGAAGCCCAAAAATGGCAAAAAAAGAACAACTGATTGCTGGCCAAACTTATGTCGATAACACTCTCAGACTAAGAAGATTCTAATGCTCCAAAAATACCACAAATAGCTAGATTCATTTAAAAAAAAGAGTTATATTTTATATAGTTACTTTTTTATCCTTATGCCATGTAAAGTCAAAAATTTCTCAAACGTCTAGGAATCCTTTCTCTAATACATTATTACATTTTAGAAAATTAATCTAGTTTTTTGAGAAAGATGTGTTGTGAATTTTCATGAATAGCTTTTTCCTTCAAAATAAATTCTTCTCATATATGTAAGAAAATTAATTTATGAATCCCTTACTGATAAGTCAATTTAAAACATCGTTTCAACAAACGTTTCAAAAAATTACGATTATTCCTTTCAAATGTTTATTCAAGCATCAGGTTCTTACACTTCTGAAAAAAATAAATAAAATCTAAAAGCTTTGACAAAATCTCTATTGAAAAATTATTATTCAAGTAAATATTACAAAAATGCTTGTTCTAAAAAATATTTTTGTTTTTCCTATAGCCTTGATTATATGTTTCAGGAATTTCTTCTTTCTTTGCCTAAGAATGTCTTGGAAAATCCCGAGTCTTTTTATAGTAACTCGTAGTTGTAAACCTTCAGTAGCATTGTTTTTTTGTTTACGCATAAAAACACATCGCATACGTACTTATACGAAGTTGAGAACAAAATAGATTACCTGTATGAACCGTTTCACGTACTGTTGTGACTCGACGGTCAGACGAATAAAGGTGGCTGTACTTAACCAATTCTGTGGCTAAATGGGAGTACAACTTTAGCTGAACGGTTACAGAAGCATGGATCCAAAGTCCAGGATTCAAAAGAATGTGATCCAGCAACTAGAATAAAAACAGAATCATATTTTAGGTGCATTTGTAAAAGAAAATAATGATAATAAATTACATATAGAAAACATGTTTTAATGAAAAGAAAAATCGCAAAAGCGTTGACATGTTTCCTTCGAAGATCGAAAAGATCAAATTTCTATTCTATATCAAAGTGTAAAGTATTTTGGCTAGAGGCATTATATGTTTTCTACTCTTGAATTCATTCGTAATATATAGAAAAATAGTAAATATATCAAAATACCACCGAAAGGCTCAAAGGTCGGCTAAAGTTTTGAAGAACATGACATCTATACTGACACGGGAAAGTATTTAATTTTTGCTTTCAACACTCTTCAAAGCAAAGCAGAATTGATGCACAGAGTAGCATTAATGCAGGGGCGCATCTATCAAAAATTTTTGAAAAACCAATCAGATTTTGACTTCACCCTCCTAACTTAATTTATCTCTCACTATTCTCCTATAACAGAAAAGAAAATTAATTTATCGCTAGTCATTGCTAAGCGAATTTCTTGTGTAAAAAGTTACTACTGTTTCTGAGTTTTTCGTATAAGTCAATTCGTATGGTCTTGAAATGCATAACTAATATGAGTAAGGTACCAACGGAAAAAATTATAAACCGAGTAGAAAGGAATCATTAATCACTTTAGAATTAGGTTACCCAACAAAACAAGAAGGATTAAAAATAAGCTTAAAATTGGTATGACTTTAGCTTAATGAAATTTAAATTAATAGTGTCTAACTTTCTCTTTCGATTTATCCAAATACAGCCATCAAAGCAGAAGTGTTGACCTAGCAATGAGCGACGTATCTCCTATCCATTATTTTTTTCAGCCCCTTAGATATAATAGAATAGAACTTTTTGTACATAAATGTAGTCCTAGCTCGTTATTTTTTCTTCATACTCAAGACCTGGGTCACTTATTTATCCATGATACCGAAATTCTGCATCTTGCATGTACTTTGTTTTAGCAGCGAGGCAGTAGTTGGCTCTTTTTTTACCTGAGTAAGGGCTTAGCTCGTTTTCAAATCCTTCATGTCTGCAGCAATACCTATCTTTGCATCGAATGAGAAAATAGAATATTTTGCGCAGAATCAGTCCGGGCTTACCTCTTGTCTGAACCGAGTCAGACTTAACTCGTGTCTGCGCGAGTTGGTCCTCAGGAAGGAAAAAACTTGTTTCGTATTTGCATAGAGCCCAATCTTAGCTCTTCTTCATACCGCGTCAACAATACTTTAAAGCTAGCATTCATCTCGTTTTTTAACTGAACTAGGCATTAGCTAGTTTTTGCACATGGTGCACATTTTGGACTTGGCTCGTGTTAGAGACTAGTTGCAAGTTAGCTATGTTTTCAATCAAAATTAGCTTGCTTTTGCATGTCAAGTCATTGCGCAGTTCGGAAGGAAATTCCTGGGTCTGTGCGAAAACAATCTAAATCTTGACACAGTGCTAAAAAAAAACTAAGAGTTCAAAAGGCGCAAAAACAACCCCATGATCCAGTACAAAAATGAACTTTCTTGGCCCACTAAAAAATTAGCCATGTTCTGATTTGGTGCAAAAACAATTGAAATGCAGTCTACAGACTGACTGAATTATTGAAACAAGCTGTCGTGAGTCGCTGCAAAAGGGAGCTAGATTGAACTAAGTATATTCCATTGGTTTTTCATGGAATCGTGTTCAGTTATATGTAAATGCGCATCAGCTATTATGAAAGATGGGTGGCGGGTCAATGTGGAGGTGGAACGGTGAAAGATACCTAAAAGAGCACAGTTTAATTCCCAAATTGTGTAACTATCCATGAGATTTCAGACAAACACAGAAATGGGTGTACAAAGCGGATAGGAATTAATCTCTCATTTCGCTTCATTTAGGTTAAGCTTGGATAATGGTGCAGCAGAGTTCCCTTCCTACTTCAGAATAATGTATCTGTCATCTAATTTAAAGCTTCACTTGACTGGTCTGATTTGCGTCACAATTCATAAAACTGTATTCAGGAATATGTAAGTGCGCATTAGCTTTTACGTAAATATTGGGTCATTTATAAGGGTGTGGGGGTGTCAGATACCTCAAAGATTGCATTTTAATGCCCAAATATCCCAACTTTCATTGAACCTTCCGCTAAATTAAGAATAAGTTTTGAGAACGGGGAAGGGGGGGGGGGGTGTAAGAAATTGATGTATAATCCTTCTTGATTCCCAGAAATATCTTAATCCTGAAAAATCAACAGTTAATATAGATACTTCAGTTATAGTCAGGACCTCTGGTAAACTTTGCTCATTATTTGCAAATTTTACGTCACATTCTATCCTCGTACTCCTAGTTAACGCTACGTTGACAAGGTGGATGCAGATGTCATCTAACTGCCTTTTTAGGCAGTTTTGAGGCAATTAAATAGCTGACTTTTGGTGAATTGACCTGAACTTAACCTAGATTATTGATATTCATTAATTCACTGCTTGAGCTTGAATTTAATTCAGTGACTTAATTCGGAATAAGGATTAAGTTTGAAATAAATTACAGTAAATTAAATTGCGTGAAGGAGGGTACTATGTGAAATGAAATTAATTTTGGCGCGATCCGCGGTGACAGATTGTGAGCATTTATGGACTGTTATTTTTTTGGATATAAGATCACCGAGGAGAACACCTTCCGTAAGCAGAGATTTTATCTGGTAATAGTTTTACTCAGGCTAAGGCGGGGTAGTGGTTTGGGGTAGCCCCCTTGCATTTCCTTAGCGCATAGTACCAAGTCAATATTTATATGTTATTATTATTAATTGATAAATGGCTGCCGTGACTTCTGAAAATTTGTACAAGACAGGGTGCAAAGTTTGCAAAGAGAGCCTCAGTCTCGCAACCAGAGGAACAGTTATTTGCAACACATCTGCTGGGGGTTGTGGTCGCCTCTGCCATAACCGCTGTGAAATTCTTCAGAGTATTGAGAAAGACAGTATTATAATATATCAGTGCTCTGACTGCTGCGAGAAATTTTCTGATAAACCTGCTTCCCCGCAGATCCCGCCTCGTTCAGAGACTCTTGTTTATTCACCAGTTTTAAATTTTTTCCGGCACTGTCTACAGTCAGGAATTTCGTCCGCCTCCTGTATATCTTCGTGTACAAACTTCTATTCTTATGATCATCTTGATCAAGCTAGAAGCCTCCTAACATCTCTAGTAAACCCCACGCATAAACTCCTTGCACGTCGCGGCCCCTCTGCTAAGCAAAGCCTGTCACAGGATATTTTAGAAATCTTTATTTCTGAAGATGCAACTCCTTGCTTGCCAAATGTGAAAATAGTCATGACTACAAGTGATGCGATACCTGCGATAGATACGGATCAAAATGCTCGCTTTAGCCGTGCCATTCAAACCTGGGACCGGCATCTTTTTAGCATAATTGATAAACTTGATTACGTCACGAGTAAGGTAGCAGAGACTCCTGCTTTGGTGAAAGAGTGTTGTGACGGAGTACAGAGCGAGGTTTTGAGCTGTATAAATAAAGAAAAACTCTATGATAAATCCTGGCCTCCGCTGAATAACGAGTCAGAAACAGTGGGTCTTGCAGTAGATTCACCACCACAAGATTGTGATGATCCCTTAAAGCGTGAAGCTTTTCTGAAATCGTTGGATGGAGCTGATGGTATAGTGCGGATTTCACTTTCTAAGGAATCAGGATCCCAGCAACAGAAATGGGTCATTCATAAGAAAAAACAAAACACCGAAAACTTGAAAGCCTGTTTGAATGAAAAGATCGGTAAAACTGAGGTTCGCAAATCGACAATTGTCGGTTTATTATCACGAGTGGACTTCCCGATCAACCCAGAGAGTGTGTGTGCTTCTAACCATGGTATCGAAGAGATACAGCGCATCGGTGTTTCGAAATCATATTGTGTATACTTCTGTTTGGTGACGGCCAAGTCTCATTATTTGCGTCATGGGATTCACATTGGCTACGAACATTTCCGGCTTACTGACTATAAGTTTTTACCGCGAATGTGCTACAAATGCGGGTCGCTAGAGCATATATCGTCAGCCTGCTCTAGCGTGGAACGTTGTCTCAAGTGCCTTGGTAGTGGACACTCTCATTCCAGGAACAACCCTTGCCAGAATGAACCTTGTTGCTTCCACTGTGGATCTCATGAGCATACTGGATTTAGCTTTCGCTGCAAACAGTTAACCGAAAAAGTTGTAAAGAATAAAAAATGATTAGTGCAAAGATTATATCTCTGAATCTGAATGGTTTTGATGATAAACAACATGTATTGCAGTCTATGCTGCGCGATCTGGATATTTTGTGTCTGCAAGAGCATCATCTTCTGGACCACTCTACTAGTCTTCTTTCGAACCTGTCGCAGCAGTTTAAGTGTTTTATATCTCCAGCTACACCTACAGGTGGACGCCCATCGGGAGGCGTTTGCGTTTTTATTCGAGAGAATTGTCCAGTTTCCCTGTTTTCAGTCAATCGATATTTTGTTGCTGTTTGAATCCCAGGTAGTATCGTTTTCTACTGCTATTTACCGACAAATTATCATGAAAATGATTTGGATTTTGATTTCAATTTTGCTTGTTTAGAATTATCACGATTTGTGGCAAAAGTTCCATCAGATTTCCAGTGGCTTATTTGCGGGGATTTTCACTGCAACATTGCTATCTCTGATGTCTGCTCCTCCGCTCTTTTATCTTTGTTTTGGGTTTTTACTATAGTTTCAAAAGATTCAGATATAACGTCTGTCCATAATTCAGGTTCTTGTTCTAATCTAGACCATGTGCTTGTCTCAAATGCAGTGTTATTACCACAACCTGTTCATGTTGGGTTGGATATGCCTATTAGTGACCATTTTTACCTTTCTTTTTATTTAAATATTCAAATTCCCTCTTTTAAAATTATCCATCGTTCTAGTCAAATTGTAAATAAAATGATCTGGGATCGGGAAAAAATATGCAAATATCATGAAGAATCAGATGCTCTTGGAGCTAAAATAATTGTAAATTATTCTAAGGATGTTGATCAAATTGATATTGATCTATTTTACCTTGAAATTGTTCATAGTTTAAAATTCAGGGCTATTAAAGCATTTAGAACTGATTCTTTCCGTCGTGGATCTCCTGTTTTAGGTTGGAACCTTAACCCGATTTTAAAGCAATGTCGAAAGAATGCATCTGAAGCTTCTTACCTTGCGAAGTGCGCGGGAAAATCACGATTTGGACCACTTTACGATGGTCTGACTTTAACTAAACGCGTTTTTCGGGCCGAGTTGCGTTTGCATAATAAAATTATAAAAGATAAAATTGATTCAAGGGTTACTAGTGATAAGAATGAGCTTTGGAGTTTAGTTAATTCTAGACGTCGTAATAATAATTGTTCACCAGATTCTATAGTTCTCTGAAACTAGATGATTGGATAACTCATTATAATTATGTTTTTTCATCCGGTGATGCAGCAGTTGAATCACGGCTTGACTCTTTATTATCGGAAGAAATTTCAAAGCCCCGCCCAAATAGTAAAATATCTGTTTCTGTTGATGATGTAACGGTAGCAATTAAAGCTCTAAAAAGTAAGCATTCTATTGATCATGATGGTATACATTCAAACCATATAAAATGGGCATCCCCCAAAGCAATCCTTCTCCTCGCTACTCTTTTTACTACTATTCTTTCTTCTGGAGTTCTTCCAATTAGCTTTTCTCGTGCCACCACTTCACCCCTTTCAAAAAAAGGAGGGACTACGAATCGATGTTCTGATTACAGGCCGATTACTGTTTCTTGCCAGATTAGCAAAGTTTTTGAGTTAGTTCTATTAAAGTATTTGGAGTCTTGTAACCAAGGCCTGAATCAAATTGAGTTCCGTAAGGGTCAAAGCATGGATGTTGCTCATACCCTCCTTTCAAGAATAATATTCTTTTGTAAGCAATGGGATAGACTTTATACACTTGCGTTAGATTTTGCGGCGGCGTATAATTCGATTATCTATTCTTGGGCTATGACTACGCTTCTGAAGAATAATGTCCCACTACCAGTAGTTTTGGTTTAAAAAAAGTGGTATGGCTCCTCTCGTATTTGTATTAAGTGGAAGAATCAGTTTAGTGATTATAATGTTAAGTTATGTAGGGGGCTGAGACAAGGAAGCATTATTTCTCCTTTGATTTTCAATATTACTGTTTTGGGGCTGTTTGATCAAATTCAGTTGACTTTTATTTATGGTAAAGGTTATGTTCTGTCATGGATTGCTTACGCAGATGATTTACTCCTTTTGAGTCGATTGCTTAAGTCACTTCAACAAAATGTAGATTTTTTAGCAAAGGTTTTTAGTGAGCATGGACTTCGTTTTCGCCCCGAAAAGTGTCAGTTTTTAATTCTTAGTCCTAATGCTAATGATCTCGTTAATTCAGAAATTTCTGTCCGTATTTATGATAGTATTTTAAAACCTTTGGAATCTTTTTTATATCTTGGTGTACCTTATGGACCAACTTTAGCTCTATGCCATGGTTCTGTTTCCAAAGCAGTTAAAAGTAAAATAGAGTCTAGTTTAGGGGCAGTAATTTGTCTTCGTGATCTTCTTTCTCGGAAATCACTGGCTCGGGTATATAATACAGTCGCTTTGCTTCAAATTTTAGTTTTTTTATAGCTTCTCCCGTTTTTTAGAATTAGTAATATTGCGCATGTAAAAACCACAGTTTTTTATTTTTCTAAGTTCCTTTGCCGCTTTTCTAAAACTGAATCAAATACTTTTTTAATGAATGTATATAAAATAAAAAACCCTGTTGATGTTTTGGAGAAAAAGCAAAAGAATTTTTTATCTAAATTAAATGTTTTTTCTCATAATTTATATAGAGCTGCGCACGAAGCTTAATTTATTTTATTTGATTTAATTTTTGAATGAAGTGTTAATTTGTGAAGTGTTAATTTATTATCTATTGAATGAAGTGTTAATTTGTGTGGTAATTTTGATTGAAGGCCTTTGCGTATTTGTTGTTATATAGTTTAAGATAATTTTATGGTCTGTTGATTAGCAGTTATTGTTTTTATTTATTTCTTTTTTTACTCTTCGTATTTGGAGGAAATAAAAAGTTTGAATTGAATTGAATATATTTATAAATCAGTGGATGTACAAATCTTTACTTTTGTTGCAAGCAAGGGCATTGTTTGGGGGAGGATAGGGGCAGTTCCCGTCCCAATAATTTGGAGGAAAAATTATTATAGAGCCCATGTCTATTGTCTATCCGAGTAGGGACCCTTCGTGCCCCTCTTCAGTAAAAATGCTGGAGCTAAGCTCCTGGTTGCAAGTTACAACTGTGGTTTCGTCACAATGTAAGAGATCAAGAATTGCCTACATCTGATCTCAGTGTTATTTTTTCCTTTTCGTTTGTCAGTTTAAAAAAAAAAATATCAATTTTATCTATTTTCTGTTGCAGATGAACAAAGAAAAATTTGTGAAAACATTATGGACTCTTTTGTTCAAGTTTATCTTTCCTTACAATTTTAGCAACATGGAGAAGGACATAACAGAGATGGCAGACAGATGTTGGTGTTTGCATGAGAGTAAGTAATCTTAAAACCTTTCAAAATAACAAAGAACGCAAAATATCATTAAATACCGTTGTGGTTAAAACTGACTTCAACTGAATCCGAACAAAGTTGCAGGATTTTTTGTTTACCAAATGTGCAACGTTTTGAATTAATCTTCCAAAGGAGGATGGGAGAGGTATCGATTGTGATGATCCAGAGAGCAATCTCATAGTTTCATTTTGATATATTTAAGGGTGAGGGCAGGAGGAGGGGGCTAGTTGCCCTACAGTATGTTTGGTTACTTAAAAAGGCACTTTGAAACGACACACATCCATGATCTTTAAATAATGACCAAGATAATATTGACTTTCCATCATAAGAACAACAAACTTTGGACTGTTTTAATTTTTTAGTTTAAAGTTCTCTTTTTAAGGTAAGTTTGGTAAAAATTAATCATTTTTTTTCGTTAAATACATTTGAATCTGACATCAAACCAGTGGTGTTGTTGAAGGGGGTGAAATTCTTGCTATTTTTGCTTTTCTAAATGTTTGTTTTAACCAGTTCCAAAAAGGAATTGACATAAATGTGCTAAAAATTATAGTTGGAATTAGTTGTATTTTGCACAATGCTAGCGCTATTTGTGAAAACTTTATCTCTTCATCACCATGCTACATTTAAGCAAAAAGTTTATTTTTCTCACAGCTTAGAAATTTGTGTGCATACCATATATAAGCAATACCAACACATTCTCTTTTTCTATTATCAGTTTTATCATGGAGCTTTAGAAGACAGAGCTTGGCTTGTATTGGGAATTATAGACATATAAACAATATTCAGTGTAACCTCCCTCCAGAACTGTATACCCCCCCCCCCCCATACCCTGATTTACCCAAGAAAACTTTTGTGTAATTTTTATAGAATTTGTTTTTTAAAATCAAAGATACAAAGGGGAAAATAATTTTCAAATTATAGGGTCAATTTTTCCGTTCCAATTAGCATCCCTGGAAATTTTTAATTAATTTAAGGTTTCTGCTGCAATGATGCCGAAAATTGTTCAGATTTTCTTGATATTCTTTCTCAAACAATGCCCAATGGATAATTTAATAATTCTAACATTATTATTTGAGTACTTTGAAATTTGAAATATGGTCGATATCAAAATTTGTGGAATATGTCACTAAATAATTTTAAATCATCTGTGGAAATAGTTTAAGTTATCCTGTGTCTTTACTTAGACAGCACAATTGCGCTGACTATAATTTTTATTTCGGCTTTATGAGACCCACTGATATCAATACTTTTTAATAAAATAAATCAGCAAACCCACAAACAAATCGATTTAATAAAAATTATAAGTAATAATTCCATAAATCATGTATATTAAGTTTTGTACAGCACATTAAATCTTGACAGAGTCATATTTAAGATGGTTTAATGTCTGTTTATTGTTTATTATGTATTGCGCAATATTTATAAATTCAGCGAGAAGTGTGTTTGTTAAATAGTTACTTTTCTTCCCTACTCCTTGAATATCACCTACTTGAACAGCACCCCCTCTTACCTCCTTCCCCAATAAAAGTACTATAGGCACGCCGCTGCGTAATACACTTTTTTTTTTTTTTTTTTCAAAATTAAGAATCTAAAGTAGTCAGCCAAAGCGTGCACATCCTACCATGACCCACCAAAATATTACCGTGCCCCACCTCTAAGGGGAATGCATTTTCTGAGGGATTAAATTCATGGCCCATTTTTTCCTATTCAGAAATTCAATTTCTGAATATTAGATTTCAGAAATCCAATATTCAGATTTCTGAATATTGGATATTCAGAAATCCAATAATGGATATTCAGAATATATACCAATTCAGGGTATATATTTGCAAATAAGAGGGAGGTTGTGAAGTTTAAACTTGACTACCATTTACATCAGAAATAAAATATACCCTGCCCCCCTAATGTGCAAATATATGGGCCTACCCTGAATTGGTATACATAGGGGTGAGGGTAAAATTTATTTCTGACAAAAATGATTATTATATGGTAAATATCTACCAAATCATATTATTGACTTGTATT
Organism: Artemia sp. Qi Xiang Cuo; assembly: GCF_049724085.1. Lineage (NCBI taxonomy): Eukaryota > Metazoa > Arthropoda > Branchiopoda > Anostraca > Artemiidae > Artemia > Artemia sp. Qi Xiang Cuo. The sequence goes on along the minus strand of NC_142811.1, from coordinate 38,717,370 downwards.
TGTAATCAGCATAAAAAAGGCATTGAGTGGTATATTCACTTTATGCATAAGTCAATAATATGATTTGGTAGATTTTTACCTATTATATTTGGAAAAAGCATAAAAAAAAGGCATCAAGTGGTATATTTGCTTTGTTTGTAAGTCAATAAGGTAAATATCTACCAAATCATATTATTGACTTACTCATAAAGTGAATATACCACTCAATGCCTTTTTTTATGCTGATTACAAATATAATAATCATTTCTATCAGAAATGAATTTCAGCCCCCCTCCCCCTATAGGGCCTATATGCCAATTCAGGATATATATTTCTACCTTAGGGGGGTTGGGGGTAAAGTTTAAACTTACCTCCCATTTACATCAATTGCAAATGAATTTCAGCCCCCCCCCCCTATATATGCCAATTCAGGGTTAGGTTAGGTATAGCCTACATAGGGGGGGGGCTGAAATTCATTTCTGATAGAAATGCTTATTATATTTGTAATCAGCATAAAAAGGCATCGAATTGTGTATTCACTTTATTTGAAACTAAATAATATGATTTGGTATATATTGACCATGCCAATTCAGGATTAGGTTAGGTATAGCCTATATAGGAGGGGGGCTGAAATTCATTTTCGATAGAAATGCTTATTATATTCATAATCAGCATAAAAAAAAGCCATCGAATGGTGTATTCACTTTAGCCTATTCCTAACTCAATAATATGATTTGGTAGATATTGACCAATACTTTAGCCTGTAGACCCATCCCTAAAAGTTTCATTTTCCTAACCTAAACCCTTTCCAAGATAGCCAAAAGATGGAATTTGATCCAAAATATAGACTGCCCCATACTTACCCAAAAGCCGTCAGTTTCACCTGAGAGAACCTAGTTTTCAGCCAGCCAAACGGCTGGCTGTTCCTTTATGGCTCTACTCATGATTTTAGAGAATGTAAGCAAGGTTGCTTCCAGATCAATAATAAAATCCCAATTTTTCTTCCAAAAAAATCTAGAATTTCAAAAAAAATCCTTTACTGCAGTTTTTTGGGCACTGGTGCGTTGTTTGGGCCTTTACAAGGACATCAGTCACCAAACAACAACAAGACGGGTTAATTCAAGAAACTGCTATAGAGTAATGCAATACAAAGCGGGGTTTTCATTGCGTTTACGATTACGGTTTAGGGGGGGGAGGAGGGAAAGCTACCTAGGTTAGCTTAGGTTACGTATTTAATTTATGCTATGCCCAACACCCACCCATCCCCCTAATGTGCAAATATATAGCCCAAATTTGTTTCTAAACTATTATACGCATTAATCCTATTTTTTTTATTTCATTAGCATTAACCAAACTTGACTCCTTAAAAAGGCCTATATAATGAACAAGTACCGTTTTGAGATTATATAACATAGGACTGCACATTGATGGCGTAAAAATCAAGGCGCTTAATTTGTAGTGCGGTGAAACGGGGTTTCTAGTTGTAACTAACAACTGATTGTCAATAATCCTAGCATTATTTCGACGTGAAAACGTACTGAAGGATTATTAGCATCTACGACAGACATTTTAGGCCAAAAAAGTTCACCAAAGTTCCAAAAAAACGTCTCGACGCAGTCGCGTTTCATTGTTTTTTGAATTTCCCACCCAAGACTTGACGTCACGCTTCGCAGCCATAATGCGCGTCCAGACTATCCGGAGAAATGGGACTGAAACCTAGAAAAAGGAATAGTCGTTGAGAGTTGGCGGTTTTTTCAAAAACCTGCGTTTTTTATATATTAAATGTCTGTACAAGTTTATCAGCCATCATCATCAAGTCTGTTTTTCTGAGCCAAAATCTATAGAAAACAAATCTAAACCCTCAATTAGAGAATTTACCTTTTTTTATTCAAAACCACTTTAGACAACTATTTTTATCTATGACTTATCGGCTCTAATTGTGTACTTCTTTTGATATTTTCTTGACTATCTTTTCATTCTACCACTTTCATTCGATCGTCTAGTTTCTCGCCATCTTATTATTATATAACAGAAAAAGGAAAAATAAAATAAAAGGCTTGTCTACGTACATAGATCTTTATCCTATTTTTCCAGAAAATGGATAGTCTAGACGCGGTAATAGTCAAAATGGCTTGACAAGCGGTAAAAGTTACTTGTATTACATCTTCATACGTCCCTTTCCCCTTAACCATGGCTGCTTTACTGTTTAGCGAAAGTCTCGCCAATCAAGAAGCGGACAGCGGAACTAACATCCGTCTTTCGGAACCATCCTTTGGAAATTTTAAGACCCAACTTCACTATCAAAATAACCTGGATTCAGAACAAAATAAGATCTGAAAAAAATCCTAGCGATATGTTTCAAATATACAGTTCACGGATTCTTCATTGTATAAAAAAAGAATCTGCTGCTTTCACACGAAAAAATCCAGAAGAAAAACAGACCCCTTTTCCCCAAATCTGGGTATTTAGAATCCAACTTTCTTGGTATTAAACCCAGTCTTTGGGTATTTGAATAGAAAACTGTAAGGCAAAAGTTAGAAACAAACTGTTACTACCGAGTTATTGATAAAAAAAGGCTAAGTAAAGCAACCAACTAAAAAAAAAACTATTTTCTCAGTTATTAATTCGTATGATTTAGTAATCATCCCGGTAATCAGAGCTCAACTGACAACCCTAGAAAATTGGTCAAATGAGCTTCAGTGAATCAAACTAGGCTCGGTTAGCCCACGTATAAGGATTAGGTCTTCTTAGAGGACATAATCCAGGTAAATATTTTCGATTTTTCTTAGTTTATCTGGATACTCATCTGCGATCTTCAAAGTTTAGAACTTAAATACTGAGTGGAATATTATGAGCATGAAAAGTGTCTAAAAATGTTAGAAAAATCTGGGGAATACGTTGATAGTGATCAGAGTGATCTTTTGAACCAATTGATGCACGTTCTTTAAACAGCACAAACGTAAAACTACCTATATTAACCTAAACTATTGAAACTTGCTACTACTTAAGGAAATCATAGAAGGCTGGCAATCATTTGGTCATGACTTTATAAATCTAATTTTTCGCAAAGCTTCATCTGCAGAACACCGAACTAAAAAGACACTGGACCTGAGCATAACAAGTTTTCTGATGGTATTTATCGCTTCCGCTGCGCTAGATTTCCGAATACATTCGAAGCTCTCGAAATGATGGCAAGAACTCAAATGAATGTTTTGTTTTGAATTCGCCGCTGGTTGTTAAATTGGAGACGAATTTTCAAGAATCCAATCACAAATAAAAAAATCGTTGACCCACTGTAAAAGACTAATAGCGCGAATCCAGAGGAAATAAACAAAAACAGAGAATATTACTGATACCGTACAGAAAAAATTAGTAGACTATCAGACACAGTCGTTGAAAATCTCTTTTGTAATCAAAAATCTCGGTTTTTACTAAAAATCTCGGTTTTTAGCAAAAAATCCCGAAAAAACCGGACACGAAAAAAAAATTCCCGGACCGACAAAAATTCCCGGAATATCGGGATTAATCTTGGATCGTGGCAACCCTGGATATAAGAGAACAACACTACCAACCAATGTAGCCGACTTTTCAGTGCATGTAATAGAGGTATAAAATACAAACTCTTTGGTGTATGTCCTTTATAAACTCTTTGGTGCATGTCCATAATATTGTCATCTTAAAATGCCAGAAACTGTTTTTTTTACGACTTGTGCTATTGAACAAATGACGCTTCGTAAACTTCTTTCAAATCGGCCAGTTAACATCAAATATAATGAAAGCGAACAAAATTCCTTTATTACAATAATTCATTTCTTCTACAAAATAATCTTGGACTTCTCGGTCAATGGGCTGAGGCACGGCTTCTTGAATGAAGTGTTATTGATTGTCAAGTCATTTGATGCAGCAAAATTGATCCTAGTCACTCCTATTTTCTTTCAAGCTACTCAGTCTCCTCTGTGCAAATAAACCAACTGATGATATAGGAGTTTTGGTACAATAAAAGTGAACCCTTTAATTTTAAATTTAAAAACACTTTACAATATAAAAATTAAGCATTTAGGGACATTTTATGAAGCATTGTAGATAAGTTCAAAGTGAAGCCATCTTGATAGCATTAGGAACATAAACTATTTTTAGAATATATGTCATAACTTGAAATTCTCCTTTGTATAGAGAGAGTAACTGGATTTCCAGAGTTCATATTATGGTCATTTGTTCTCCAGTTCGAGCCATACTAAAGCATATTTACACACAATTTATATAATTTTAAATTGTAATATACAATTTAAAATTATATATCACTCACTATTGGTATTATAGCTGGTGATACCAGCCTTGGAAATTGACTATTTCTTCCTATAAAACTCATTCAATAGCTCTGTTAAGCCCTGTTTTTTTATGTGTTATAGTGGCTTTTCTAGATTAGCAAATAATGACAACAAGATCCTTTCCTTTGTGGGCAAAAACACGAAAAACAAAAACATGGCTAAGAAAGAAATTCAATATATTCCCTATTTCACTGATGAGTATGGGGGTGTAATCTTGTCCGAAGTGACTGTTGCTTCATGAACCTGGGCATGTATGGCCTATTGTGGTCATATAAATAAACACGGCCTGTAATGCACGGTATTATCCATACAAGATAAATGATCTTTTTTTTGGATTTTTTGTTCAATTCTAAGCACTGAGTGGATTTTCTACATAGAGACAGGTGAACTAACTCCCAAAGCCTAAAGACACATTTCTCGCCGGCTGGGGGGGGGGGGGGGTGATTGTTGTGTTAGGCATCTCCGGCCAAAATTGAGTTATGAATGCCATCTAGTGTAAAATTCTGTGTAGAATCTAACTCTTCTTTTTGTTTGGCACTACCGGCTACCGTTCCTGAGCAAAAGACCAAAAACCATTTTGCGTATCGGACATTATCGCTGATAATCCACTAGCGAAATTGTCAAACAAAAAATCGCGAAGAAAGGAAAAAAACGAGGACATTTGACAGCCAGTGAAAAAATTGAAAAATTATGCCAATATTTCGGTCAAAACCTCCGCTTGACCGTCCTCAGTGCATAATAAAACTGATATAAATATAAAAACCAAACCTTAAAACAAAAACACAAAAAAAAAATTTGGACGACCCTTTCCTAGTTACGGTAAAATTGTTATTCTTGATAAAACTTCATATAATACAAAAGTTACAGATATTTTATCCGACACCCATACTTACAAGCCCATAGAATCAGATCCCACCGATAAGTTCACCCGTTTAGTATGAAAGGAACTAGGAACTTTGTAAACTGAAAGACTTATTACTCCACAAATGTATAAATTATTTTACCCTAAAGGTTGTTCAGCTCCTAAATTTTACGGGGTCCAAAAAATCCACAAAGATGGAGTTCCTCTACGCCCAATTGTGGCTTCTTATAGCTCTCCAACTGCCAGACTGGGGAAATGGTTGTCAATACTTTTTTGGCCCCCTTATGCAAACGCAAACTTTATGCATAAGAAATTCAGTTCACCTTGTTGAAAAATTAAAAGACATTGAAATAAAAAAAGATACAATTTTGACCAGTTTCGATGCTATTTCTATGCATACGTCTTGCGACATTAAAAAATGTCAATTAGCTCTTCAAAGGAAATTAGAAGATAATATTTTTCAAATAGGCTACAAAACACTGGATATAGAAACTATTATGCGTATCGTCCGTCTTTGCAATAGTTCCTCCTCATATTTCCGATATAATAATCAATTTTTCATCCAAATTAGGGGTTTACCTATGGGTACAAGTCTTTCACCATTTTTGGCAACTTTTTATATGAAATTCATGGAAATCTCTGCTCTGGAAAATTTTCCAATGAAACACCGGTTCTGGGATCGGTTTGTGGATGATGTTATTTCTGTATTTGAGCATGGAGGGGAGTCACTTAACTCCTTCTTAACTCATCTAAACCCTTTGAACTCTAACCTTCAGTTCACTTTAGAACTAGAACATAACCACAACTTTCCTTTTCTAGATGTTTTAATTTTCAATAAGTCTCCTGGTCTTTAATTTTATATTTATAGAAAGCCTTCGCATAACGATAGGTATTTGCATTTTTCCTCCAACCACTCTCCCTGCATAAAAAGAGGAATTGTTATTTCTTTGGTTGACCGAGTAATAAGAATATGCTCAGAGCCTCACATAGACTCACAATTGAACTATATTATAGGACATTTTATTTTGCAATGGATACCCTATAAAAATACTTGAGACCATTATAGACAAAAGACGAAAAAAGGCAGAAAAGAATGCATCAAATCCACAAACCCCAACAGATACCGTCCCATCGGTAGATGATAAGAAACTTTTCACTGTTCTACCCTAAATTCTAAAATTGACTGACAAATTGAAAAGAATCCTTAAAAAACATAAACTTAATGTTGCCTTTAAGAATTCAAATATTACAGAGAACTTTTTTAACAACGGCAAAGATAAAACCAGCCCCATTCTGGGTAGTGGTGTTTATAGAATTCCTTGTTCATGTGGCTGTTTTTATGTCGGTAAAACCCAACAGAAATTGGGGGAGAGGTTATCTGAACATAAGTCATCAATCGACAAGGCCATGAGGTTACGCCAAAGGCCTGAGGTTTTTGGTTCCGCCTTGGCGCAAGATGTGTACAAGAGTCCGCATCATTTCATTTTGTTTGAAGAAACCTCTATTGCTGCCCCCGTTAAAGGTCTCACGCAGGTTTTCAGGGAGGCAGTTGAAATAAAAAAGCACATTCACCAAAAGGCAGCTCTCAATACGGACACTGGATAATTTTTTCCAAGTCCCATTTATGACAAAATTATAATTCTGATCGTTTTTACATACGACCACAAAGCTATATTATGCAATCGAATAGAGTCTCCGATAATAGTCAACCTGGAAGGCGATTAGCCTTTAAGAGTGCTTTACGCAAAATGAAATTCTGAAATTCCATTTAGACTTGTGGTTTTTATTCAGTTACCCTTTCGCCGTTACTAAGAAAGGGTCGTCCAATTTTAGTTTGGTGTTTTTATTTTAAGGTTTGGTTTTTATATTTTTATCAGTTTTATTTTGCACTGAGGACGGTCAAGCGGAGGGCTTGACTGAAATATTTACATAATTTTTCAATTTTTTCACTGGCTGTTAATTGTCCTCGTTTTCTTCCTTTCTTCGCGATTTTCTGTTTTATAATGATTAGCCAGTGTGGTCTCAGAAATTATTTAAACAAAATGGCTATCTCAAAATTTTGATTGGATGTGTTTGAGGAAATGGTGGGTGTGAGAGGGGTGTTACTTATCCTCCAATCACTTTCGACAATTAAAAAGGGCACAAGCCTTCTTAATTTCCAATTGAAGGATCCTTTTTGAAGTTTCTACAACATCACTAACTATGAAAACCTTATATAACCCAGAGTATAACTTACAATCCTTGTCCCAAGGGCTCTGAGGGGGTTATCATCCTCAGACCTAATTTCTAAAAGTTTTAATTACGTTGAACAAAATGGCTGTCTAAAAATTTTGATTGGATATGTTTGGGGAAAAGGTGGGCGTGAGAGGGGGGTTAGTTGCCCTCAAATCACTTTTGACTACTAAAAAGGGCACTAGCCTTTTGAATTTCCAATCAAATGAGCCCTTTTTCAAGTTTTTACGACAAAAATTTCAATAAAAACCTTATATGCCCCCAGGGCATAATTTACAACAATTTCCGTGAGGGATATGGGGAGAGTTTCATCCTCTTAGATATAATTTCCAGGCCTTTCAATTACTTTGAACAAAATAGCTATCTCAAAGCTTTGTTTGGATGTGTTTGGATAAATGGTGGTCGTGGAAGGGGTGTTAGTTGCCTTCCAATCACTTTCGACTATTAGAAAGGACACTAACCATTTCAATTTCCAATCAAATGAGCCCTTATTGAAGTTTCTACGACAATGCTTTCTATAAAAAAAAAATTTATATGCCCCCAGGGCATAACTTACTACCCTTACCCTGAAGGCTGTGAGGGGGGGGGGGAGGTTGTCATCATCAATCACCTAATTTCCAGAGCTTTCAACTACGTTGAACAAAACGGTTATCTCAAAATTTTGATCGGATGTGTTTGGGGTAAGGTGGGCGTGAAAGGGGGATTAGATGCCCTCCGATCACTTTCGACTATTAAAAAGGGCACTAGGCCTTTGAATTTTGAATCAAACGAACCTTTTTTAAAGTTTCTGCGACAACGCTTTCTAGTAAAACCTTGTATGCCCCCATGGTGCAACTTACAAACCTTGCCCTGAGGGCTGTGGGGGAGTTTCCTCCTCAAAAACATAATTTCTATTTGGAAGTTAACTACGCTGAACAAAATAGCTATCTCAAAACTTTGATTGAATGGGTTTGGGGAAATAGTGGGCGTGGAAGGGATGTTAGTTGCCTTCCAATCACTTTTGACTATCAGAAAGGGCACAAGCCACTCCAATTTCCAATCGAAACACCCCTTTTCAAAGTTTCCACGACAACTCCTTCAGCACGAAGTGCCCTGGTCTAAGACCAAGAACAAAAAAAATATATTGTTCCAACATCGTTCTTTACTTAGACAGCGCTATTAAGCTGCCAATGATAGATTGAAGTTAGTTCTTTGAATTTTTGCATGAATGTGATTGGGTATTTGTTGACAGCTGTTGTTATGCAATTGTGGGAGATAAACTGGCTGAAGTGTTATTTTTTCAGATTTGGTTAGTTCTTATTTTGAATCAGTTCTAGGTGATTGGTGGTGAATGAGGCTATGCAAATTTTTGTGGGTACTTTTTTTGGGTGCAAATTTTTGGTGGGTACTTTGCAAATTTTTGTGGGAAGATAAACAAATTGAGGAGAAAAATAATGAAGTTATCATCCAGGACAAGAGTTAAAATTTAATTAATTTGTTATCAGATTTGATTGCAAATCGTAAAAGACTTGAATCCTATCATAGTCATTTATGTAAAATTTTTAAAGTCGTCAAATTTCCCCAAAAGTCTTATTGGGAATAAACATGTTTTAAAACAATTAAATGAATTTGAAGAAATATCACGAGATATTTCATTGAATAGCACACCGAGTGCGCCTGGTAAGGGTATTAAACGGACGCGTCTTTCCACATCATTTAGTACGCAAAAGGGTAGCGGACGATTACGTTTAAACTGAATGAAGTTTTGAAACGGGTTTATGAAAATATTGGAGAACCAGGAAGTTAAAGATCCCCTACTACACTTGCTCAGGTTACCAGAATTAAAAAAGCTAGGAAATGAGTATTTATAAAAAGAACCCAGTTATACTTTACATCGAAGTCAAAGGACTAGAGACCGTGACTATCGAAAAACTAAAGCCTTTTACCTTCTGCATATATTACAGGCAGATCTTTTGACTCTAGCGATTCAAAGACGTCATAATAGACCGTAAAAATTCTATTTTACGTGCAATAAGTGTCTTTAGTCGTTATGCATATGCAGTTCCATTGCAGTCAAAGAGAAGCGATGATATTGCTAAAGACATAGAATCCGTCTTTGAACAAGACTCGTGTAAAAAAAGGTTTAAAAAGTTTTATTGAAATATAACACAATACTCTATCATAATCATAGTCCTATAAAGGCGGCATTGGCTGAACGTTTGATACGAGTAATCCGACTTTTATTTCCAAGATGTCGTACATTGAAAAATACTGATGCATTTACTCAAGATTTTGATAAAATTATCTTGATTTATAATAAACGTCCTGATCAATCCTTGTCCAATGCTAGCCCTATTGAAGTTCATCTTAGCAACAATACACTTTTTCTTAAACAATATTCTAATGAAAATACGAGCAAGAAAAAAATAATGTTTGTGATACTGTTCGAATCAATTGAACAAGAAATATTTTTGAAAAGCAGATTTACTTATGGTCCACTGAACTTTTTAAAGTGTCATAAGTCTTGGAGACCAAATCTATAACATATCATCTTCATGTTCTTAAAGATGATGAGATTCTTGGCAGTTTTCATCACTATGAATTGCAAAAAGTTGGAAAAAGTGGATTATATCAAATTGAAAAGGTATTAAAGACTGAATTGCAAAAAGTTGGAAAAAGTGGATTATATCAAATTGAAAAGGTATTAAAGACTAATAAAATTAAAGACTCACAAGGGTAAGTGACAGCTGCTTGTTCGCTGGCTAGGAAACAACTCTGATTTTGGATCATGGATACCCGTTGAAGACGTTCATAATGTCTAATGGTTTTTATGTGATATTCATCTCCAATGTTTCTTACCCTCCTTAAGAAGATTGGAATAAAACGAGTATTTTTGAAAATAATCTCCCCTGCCATTAAATTTGAGGGAAGGTTTGGAGTTGCTCTTGTAGATTGTATTCTCAAAAATACACATGATATCCTAAGAAAGGATCGTACGTATGATATAAAAGAGAGATCTTTTGACTTTTCCGACGAGGGTGCAGTGGTAAATTTTGACTTTGACGATTACCCCTATGCAATTATACCCTACGGGGAATATATCAATATGGACGATTTGTGTCAAGTTATCAACAAAAATATTGCATATCGAAAAAGGGGTGGATTCACATTCAACTATTCACCAGAACAGAGGAGAGTTTACATTACCAGTCCATTTGACAATGAAAAATTTTTCTTCATTGAGGATATACGCGAGGTTCTTGAATTTAAAGATCGTATTATTAAAGTAAAAAATTTCAGTGGTAAGCATCGTACAATCTATGCAGACTATTCCCCCACCATCTCATCTGACAATTGTATCTTTCTTTATGCATTCTTTATCGAGAGATTGAGATTCGGTAATGCCAATATCCCCCTCCTGCGTATTCTTGAACAGAAAACCACTGATGAACATATTCACCACTACAATATGAAGCACCTTCAATACATTCCAGTCAACAATTTATATTTGGAGCTCTGTCAGTTAACATTAAGAAGGGAATTGGGTGGTCTTCTAGCAATAACAAAATGTTAGACCGTAATTACATATCATTTTTTACCCATTCAGTGAGATGGCTAATAGAACTCATTTTGTATGTCCTGATATTGATTGCTATTTTGCTAATCTAGGACCACGACAGTTGGGTTTGCTAAGCTGTTTTGCTCTGCACTACCCCTGACTAAAACGTATATTGCACCGGTTGCCGCGGAGTTTGCATCCTCTACCCTGCATTATTGGGGCTCTGGGAAGGATTTAAAGAAAGTGTTTCATAAAAACTCAGGTCCAGTGCGTTATCCCTCGGCGAGCGATTGAAATTACGACAAAGCGGAAAAGTTTTAAGAAGGGTGCGAAAGACCTCATCACTAATCAGTCTCAACTCAGCCCGGAAGCGTAAAACATCAAAAAAGAAAGTTAAAAGATCGAAAAGGATTTCTTTTCCTAGAAAATGACATATCTAGCCTATAAAGAGTCTCAACCGTTAGTCAACTCATCTCTTAATATTTTTAATGCGGAGAATGTAGATGTCAGTGTAAAATATGGATAATGTGAACAATTTTATCCGCAACAGCCGCTCTCTGAAAATGTTCATTTTCAAATTTATTCCAATGAAGATTATTTTATAGATTTGACTTCAACATTTATAGATTTAAATGTTATTTTTAAAAATCTAATAATGGAAAACAAAGCGTGGCCGAGGGGTCATCCTATGAAAATTGTGTGCTAAACAATTTATTTAGAGAAATAAGTGTCCACATAAATGGAACATTGGTGAGCATGAGCAATAATCTTTTAAATTATGCAATTTATATACAATTCATGTTGATGATTCCAATGTCTTATACGCTCTTGAGAGGTATGGGTGTTGTATATGAATATAAAACAGACACTGACACTAGCAATATTCTTAGATATGTGACAACTAAAGAATTGAATTTAGTTGGTAAACTAAATCATGAGATATTTAATATACCGTAATGGCTGCCTCCTATTGTAAAGATTGACATAAAGAAACAACTTGCACCGTCCAATTTTATTTTGCAAAAAGTACTGGACGCTGCAACCGATGTAACAGTCTCTCTCACGTCAGCAATACTTCCTGCATGAAAACAACAAGTCATGAGTTCTGTTGCCTTAGCAATTGAAAAACTAAGAGCCGCTGGAAATAATGTGAAATTGATCTTGCTTGTACAATCACGAATCAACGCCATATTGGTGCGGGTACGCGTACCTATACTGATTCATCATTTATCAATGGTGAAATTCCATCAAAACTGGCATTAGCTTTTGTAAAAAGTGCTAGCGCCGTTGGATCATGGTCCAATTCTCCGCATAAATTTGAACTGTTTGGACTTTCATCAGTTGTGTGTAAAGTAAATGGAGTTCCGCTCTACAATTTATCCTTCGATAAATCCTACAGGACTCTATATGAATTGACAATAAAATCCCTAGATCGAGATTTACAATTATTCGAAAATTGTATAACCGAAGAAAAGTTTGCGAAAACTCATGGTATCATTGCATTGCATTTGTCCGGTACTCAAGATATGAGGATTGTACGGACGGGTAATATACGTTTAAAGTGTGCCGAGCCAGAGGAAAGTATTGCGTTAATCTCGTTAAATCCATTTGAAACATATTGGGAAATTACCCCTGATGGCAGTATTCTATTAGACTAGGCGCCATTAACACAAATTAAATAATCAATATATTCAATATGGATCCCTACATGCCCAAATGTACATCCTATTGCATACCGTCGGATTTCCTGGAGCATATTCAAGATGTTAACAATACCATTATTATTGTTAATAGCCTTCCATCAACTGTAAAGATGGGACATTGGTTATGCATCTTTCAAACAAGAAGCAATATAGAATTTTTTGATCTTCATGGCCTGCCGTATACATTCTACACGCTTCACATTAAAAATTTTCTTGGGCAGAGCAAAAAATCAATTATTCAAAACTGGAAGCGGGTGTGCGGTGAAAGCTGCGGCTTTCATGCACTATTATATTTTAATTTCCGAAGTCATGGACATACTTACAGTTAATTCCTCAAGATTTATGGTGAAAATCCTCGATTAAAGGACTTTCCAGTTGAAAATACTCTTTCCTACCTCTATAATATAAATATCAGTGCCCTAAGAGTGAAATGTTTTTAAAATGTATGTAAATTTGTTTATTAATAAAATTTGTATATACAAGACACTGAGTTCTTTATATTTCTTCTTCTACGTATAGGTAATCATCAAAAACGATACTATTTTGAACTATTCTGATTCATTTTATAAAATTCACGTGTTTCAATTTGCTTATTTGAAACAATGTCAAATACCAAATTATCATATGAAGGATTAATTGCCATTCCTGAAAAGTTTAAGTCTGTAGGCGTACAGTCAAAGCAGCTGATACTTTCACAACTAGATCTTAATACTCACTTTGATATGGTGACAACAAATGTAGCGAATCTAAGCTTCTTCTTCCCATAACGGTCCAAAGGCGCCGTAGCATCTGTCTTTTAAAAATAAACTGATCTCACGTTTAGGGGATTTCGCAGTCAGACAAGGGTAAGTATTTTCCAATCGATCACATTTATCTTAGTGACAATTGGAACATAGAAAAACTCTTGTATCAGAGTCACAAATCTATTCAAGACAGGAATTACAGTTTTTAATTTGCACAGCATATCCTTTATGCAATTTACATGGATTGAATAATTTACACTTTTCATTATAGTCATCAGCAAAAATTTACTTTTCACGGGATGACCAGCTGCCCAATGTATGCAAACATAATGGACATGTGTAAAACATTTTTTCGATGTTGACTCTCTCACTTCCAAAAAAAAACTGACTCACGATCAATAAAAATGTATTCTAGGAGGAATGACGTCAAAAACATGTTTAGACACGATTGCTTGTCGACTTACAAAGGCAAGACCACAATATCATCTTGTCTCAATTGATATATCTATCAATAAGGTAGCTGGGCCACGATGACAAAGTTTCATAGTCCAAAGTTGGGGAATCAGTTCCCATTATATTGTTAAGCTTTTCTCGATCAATAGAAATGTCTTCTAGGAGGAGTGACGTCACAAACATAATTAAACATGATTTCTTGTCGATTTACAAAGGCAAGACTTAATATAATCTTGTCTCAATTAATATATCTAGAAATAAAGCAGCTGAGCCACGATGACAAAGTTTCATAGTCCAGAGTTGGGGAATCAGTTCTCATTATATCGTTAAGCTTTTCTCGAGAATCTTTTTTTGAAGAGATAATTCTAGAAAGTCATCATCTAAAATTAAGTACTTTTCCAATTTTACTAGATTCCGTAAGATTTTCTGGTCCTCGAATCAACACTCTCACTACGAACTCTAAAATCTCGCGAGTACCAAACCGTTTTTTAAAAATTGTTTTCTTCAATATATTTCTCTAACGCATTTAATCGGTCTTGGTAATCTCTCTAAATGCACTATATTCACTTTTGCTGCAAAGCATAATCGCTCGTACGACATGAATTTGCTTAATGATATAACATATCCTGCATACATGTTGTCCCATTCTAGGGTTAGCCGGAAACCTCTTGTAATTTCCACTGCTACTTTAGGCACGGTATGTTCCATCTCGCTAACACTTTCAATATCCAATAATGTACGAGCATCCATTTTAATGTTAACACGCTGAACTTTTTTTATACTAAAGAAATAAAGAGACACCTGGAATCCCTGGAGTAGTTCCTGGGCTTGTTACCAGAATCGTGCCCGGGGTTCTTGCCGGAATCGTACCTGGGGTTGTTGCCGGAATCGTGTCTGGGCATCTTGTCAAAATCGTGCCTGGGCATGTTGGTGGAATCTCGCCAAGGTATGTTGTGATGTCACGGGGCTTTTATAGGAATCCAGACAAAAATGATTTCGAATCGAGACATAATGGCGGTGGCTAGGAGGAAATACTGGAATACCGAGGTGTTATACCGAATAGAGGTCTAGACACCTATATGGGATAATAGAAAGACATGGTGCCAAAAAATGGCGGTTGCTAAGGGGAACGCTTGGGAAGTTTCATACAAATCCCTTGTTAATTTTTCTATCTGACGGTTTAAAGGCGAGGGTAGTCGTGACACCAGAGAGCATGTCGTAGAAATTCTATGCTATTTTTCCTATGGACGTCTTTAAAATCGTATGGCTTAATTTAAAGCGTGAGAGTGTGTTTTTTTTAATAAATGGGGTAGTAACTATTTAATACTACTTGTGTATTATCCCGACCACGCTCCGATTAATTATGCTAGAACAATATTAAGTCATTAAGCCTGGAATCATGCGCTCGGAATCTTCCCAGGGCATGTTGCTGGAATCGTGTCAGGGCTGTGTCACTACTTCTCCCCAAGAATATTAATATTGGAAGAAATATGTTAAATTAAAGAAAAAATAAAAATACGGCCAAACACTCCAACTGTGGAAGGGTTAGTGTTCTGAAACGAATTCAAAAAATCTGAGTTGGATTAATCCAAAAAATTTTAATATCAGAAAAAGTTGTCATAATAAAGAAAAATAAAAAGACGGTCAAACACTCAAGCACTAGCAGGTTAGCGTCCTAAGAAAAAACTCCAAAAATCTGAGTTTGATCAATCAAAACAAATCCATATCTGAAAAAAGTGTTTTAATTAAGAAAAATGAAAAGACAGTCAAACACTCAAGCACTAGAAGGGTTAATATCATAAGAAAAACTCCAAAAGTCTGAGTTTCATCAACCAGAAAAATATTAATATCAGAAAAATTGTGCTATAATAAAGAAAAATGAAAAGACGATTAAAAACTCAAATCAAAAATCATTAATATTGGAAAAAAGGTGTTATAATAAAGAGAAATGAAAAGACGGTTAAACACTCAAGCTGTAGAAGGGTTAGTGTCCTAGGAAAAACTATAAAAATCCGAGTTTGGTAAACCCCCCAAAAATACTAATATCGGAATCAGGTGTTATAATAAAGAAAATTGAAATGACGGTTAAACACTCAAACCGTAGAAAGGGTTAGTGTCCTACGAAAAACTCCAAAAATCTGGGTTTAATAACCCCCCCCCCCCCAAATATATTACTATTGTAAGAAATGTGTAATATTAAAGAAAAATAAAAGGACGATCAAACACTCCAACCCTGGGTTAGTGTTCTGAAACGAATTCCAAAAATCTGAGTTTGATTAATCCAAAAAATATTAATATCATAAGAAGAGGTCATAATAAAGAAAAATAAAAGACAGTCAAACACTCAAGCACTAGAGGGGTTAATGTCCTAAGAAAAACTCCCAAAATTTGAGTTTGATGAATTCCCAAAAAATCACATCGGAAAAAGGTTTTTTAATTGAGAAAAATGAAAAGACAGTCAAACACTAAAGCACTAGAAGTATTAGTATCCTAAGAAAAAAATCCAAAAAATCTGACTTTGATAAACCAGAAAAATATTAATATCAGAAAAGCGGAGTTTCAATAAAGAAAAATGAAAAGACGATTAAACTCAAATCAAAGAAACGTTAGTGTTCTAAAAATAAATAAAAAATTTAAGTTTGATCAATCCAAACAATATTAATATTGGAAAAAGGTTTTATAATAAAGAAAATGAAAAGACGGTCAAACAATCAAGCGCTAGAAGGGTTAGTGTTCTACGAAAAAAACCTCCAAAAATCTGAGTGTGATCAAACTAAAAAACCTAATATCGGAAAAAATATGTTATATTAAAAAAAAAAATAAAAAGACGGTCAGACACTGAAGCACTACAAGGGTTATTGTCAACTCAAGTGCTAGAAGGGTTATTGTTCTAAAAAGAAAACTAAAAAAATCTGAGATTGATCAACTCAAAAAAATATTAATATCGGAAAAAGGTATTATAATAAACAAAAATGAAAAGATGATCAAACACTCAAGCACTTGAAGTATTAGTGGTTATTTTCTAATGGTATTTTTTCATACTACTTTCATGTTTTAGAAACATCTTTGTTTCTTGTATATGCTTTCATCATATTCCTGGTTTTTCGTTCATGTTTTTTTTTTTACTTTTATGGAGTTTTTTTGCTTGAACCATTTCTCGCTGTTGTCAATATTAGTATCAGACAAATCACTTTGAATATATTTCTCTGAAAGAGGAACTCTCTTGAGCAATCCTTTTGCTATAATTTTTATTAACAGAATAAAACATCTCCAGTGGCATATTGCCATCAGGTTTGCTAACTGGACATATTTTATGTCTAAAGGACATATTCCTATGTTCCAGGACAAATTGACATTATAGGACAAAAAAAGACATATTTTAGAAATTTGGACATAAAAAGAACCTATTTTGCAAATTTGCGACACAAAATGGAATATTTCCCTGACATATTAAAAAAACTGTCATTGTTCACCGAAGTAGTGTTAAAACTACTTATCTAACACTAATATTACTTAACTACCTAATTTCTATTATTTTTTTTACATTGCATACTGTATTTTTCTGAGTTACTTGTTCTTTCCCACAGACAACCATCTACAAATACTTTTGAACTTCTTTACAATTTTGTATTTTTTTACCTGTAAACGATTTTATTTTTCCTTACTTTTACGCTGCAGTCAAGATAAAAGGCTACCAGGTACCTTTTTCGTTAGCAAACGCTTCTGGGTTCCAATAGTCTGACAAATACATATATCTATTTATCAAGCATACTAACTGAAAATGGAAAGTTAACAAAAAAAATTGGATTCTTGGTGATCTGGAATCAATTTTGATATCAATAGATGTATAAAAGGAATTAGCTTATTGTGCTAATTCCAAAATACAATATTCGTTAAGTTTAGTGTTACCCATCAAAGGCTACGAGCCTGAGAAAATTTGACAATTTTTCAAAAAAGGTAAAAAATAGAAACCACGCCATCAGATTCAGCGTATCATAAAACCCTGCTGTAGAGGTCCCAAGCTCCTATCTATAAAAAAGTGAAATTTTGTAGTTTTTGCCAGACGAAGGATCACGGATTCGTATTTGTTTGTCGTTTTTGCTTTTTCAAGGGGTGATCGTGTCGGACAAATGGCTCTAAAATATTGCAAGAGGGCTCTTTAAAAAAAATTTAAAAGATCTTGTGTCCTTTTAAGCGACCAAAAAATTGGAGTACAACTAGCCCCTATCACACGCCTTTTTTTCCCCGAAAGTCGTCTGAACGAAATTTCGAGATAGCCATTTTGTTCAGTATAGTTGAAAGGTAGAAAATTTATGTCTATATGTCTTTACATTTCATGTTTGCACCCATATTTGGGAGACAATTGGTCGCCGTCCAGAACACCGCATATTATAATGTGATGCTAAATGAAACTAGATCTAAAAATAGCCTGCGACGCTGGGCAAACATCAAATTATTTCTTCAGAAATTTGTCACAAAATTCTTGCATGGACATAAAGTGAAAATAATTATTTAAATTTCCGAAGAGAAAGGGGTTAAAGGATTTGATCTACTTTACACAGAGGCATTAGAATCCTCTCAGAACATGAAAAAAATATTTAGAGTGGGAAGGTCGACATGTGATTGAAGCGTGTATTCTTGTTTAGAATATTTATCATTGCTATTATTTATTTTCCCTCAGAACATAATTAGTTCTGAGGGAGAGACAGACAGACATACAGGTACAGGGAGGGAGGGAGAGAGAGGGAGAGAGAGAGAGAGAGAGAGAGAGAGAGAGAGAGAGAGAGAGAGAGAGAGAGAGAGAGAGAGAGAGAGAGAGAGAGAGAGAGAGAGAGAGAGAGAGAGAGAGAGAGAGAGAGAGAGAGAGAGAGAGAGAGAGAGAGAGAGAGAGAGAGAGAGAGAGAGAGAGAGAGAGAGAGAGAGAGAGAGAGAGAGAGAGAGAGAGAGAGAGATGAGATGAGATGAGATACCTAAAGCTGTTAGCACTTTTAAAAAAAGTGTTTCAATAAAAGTTCTTAAAAGATTGGGACAAACAATCAGACTTTAACGTATGAAGAGAGAGAGAGAGATAGAGAGAGATGAGATGAGATGAGATACCTAAAGCTGTTAGCACTTTTAAAAAAAGTGTTTCAATAAATGTTCTTAAAAGATTGGGACAAACAATCAGACTTTAACGTATGACGTTAAAATGAATTTTATCTGTCTGAAAAGGATTTTTTAAATTGTTGACTGTTTTCAGATAGTGTTCAAAAGCAATTCCAAAATATCATTCTGTTTTGTTTCAATTAGTTTTGCATGTACCAGGCTTTTGCTTTTTACTCAAATAACAAGTAGCGAGTTGATTTTATCTAACAACAAAAAAAAACTAATTTTAACAGTGGCAAAAATTTCCTAATCTACGACAGCGGTCATGGAGATTCTATTTAAACGATTAAGGGAATTTGAAGAAATATCACGAGATATTTCATTGTATAGCACACCAAATGAGCCTGGTAAGGGTATTAAGTGAACGCGTCTTTCCACATCGCTTAAATTTTCACGTTTTTTTTATTTTGAATTAAAACATTAAAATTATTGCTCAGGTACCGTTAACATTTTTGCAGTTTCTATAATAACTTTAGTGATTCTGAACTGAACTTAAAAAAATTTTGAACTGTTTTTCATGCCTTAAAAAAGACTTGCGGAATTCCCCAGGGATCGATTTTAAGGCCACTCCTTCGCCTCATTTATACCGCGGACGTAGGAAATTTGATGAAAGATTGTTTGACAAAATCATTCGCAGATAATACGGTTTTATCATTCCGAGCCTTAAGTGTTGAAACACGTTTTAAGACGATGGAGAGCGCGTAGAATGATCTAATGAAATATACGAAGAGTAACCGTTTTTTGATTAATATTATAAAAATAAATTACACAACTTTTTCTACTATTAAAAAGGTAAACACTGAAATATTTTTAACAGCTGATGGATATTTGATAGATAGGGTTTCAAAATTTAAATATTTAGGTGTAGTCATTGATGAATGATTGTCATGGAAAGAACACATAAATTCATTATCTATAAAAATTGCAAGAGGAGCTGGGATTGTGTATAGACTTTAAAATTTCCTTCAACAAAAAGTTTTGCGAACCCTTTATTTTAATCTTGTTTATTCTTATTATCAGTATAGTTGTTATGTTTGGGCTAATTCTTTCAGTTATGATTTAAAGACAATCAAGCCTTACAAAATAGAGGTATAAGGTCAATTTATTTTAATGAACTGAATACCAAAAAAGTTTTTCTTAAACCTCAGTTTCTAACAGAAGGGCTAATTTCCCAGTTCCAAACAGCTGTATTCATGCATAAATACTTGAATAGTCTAGAACCCCCAGGACTGACACAACTTGTCCTTTTTTATTTATCGTCACATTATCATGCTTATCCAACGTTGCCTCCTGCACTTTTTTCTCTTATCTCGGATATTTTGTCACACGCAAAGAGTAGTTTTTTCTATAAAATACGGAACAGTATATAAAATTATGGAACTGTATTCCGCTGGAAATAAAAGAGATTCTGTTTCATTTCCGTCATTTCGATACAATTATAAAAAAAACATTTTCTTTCTACTAGTACAAATGAATAATGTTTAGGAGGATTCTCTTTTTTTCTGTAGTGCACAGCGCCTTTTTTCAGTATTCTTTCTGTGTCAAAGTTTAACACTTTGTTGTTCTGTCAATAATCAGTGATATATTAATATGAATACTCGACGTTCTCCAGGGGCTACATTTAGGCCCTAGGAATCATTGATCAGTCCCTGGAGTTGTGTTTTATTTCTGTGTTTATTTTTAATAAAGTCAATGTCTCCACTTCCCCCCAACGGTTATCGTGTAAAATCAGCGGAGAATGTCGCTAGAGAATTCATCTAAAAGGATTGCCGTCCTTTTAAAAACTTTAAAGCTATTTCCTTTTTTATCTTGTTTTTCCTTTTTAGTTAGGCTATTTAATGTTATTTGTAAAAAATTTAAAAACATCAACCTAGAATCATTAATGCGATTTGGCAGTATCTCTCAGTTGTGGTGTTGCTGAAAAGCCGTTTTCCATATTCCTGACTCTTGTATCCTAACAAATACCTTTTGACAACTTTTAATGTACAAAACTTCCAACTTGTAAGCCAATTGTGAGCTATATGACTCTTATCCCTGGCTTAAAAAATTGAAGTTAGGAATTAACACAATTTTTGTCCGCTTAACTCACGCCGTTCTTCACTCCGTTTCCTTTCTGCTTAACTCCCGTAGTCTTATGATTACTTGACCAGAAAGTGATATTTTCATAACTGGTGAAAAGGGGTTCCAGGGGTCTCGTTTGGTCGGTCTCTTCTTCATCGGTCGGACTAAAAAGATATTAAAAAGAGATATATATATATATATATATATATATATATATATATATATATATATATATATATATATATATATATATATATATATATATATATATATATATATATATATATATATATATATATATATATATATATATATATATATATATATATATATATATATATATATATATATCAAAAAGTAATATAACCAGCAAATTTGTCTGGCCGTAGAGGAACAAAATTTTTAGGATGATGTAATAGTGGAATTTCAAAAGATTTCTGTTTTACTGGAAACTCCTATCAAATAATCGCTTTAGAACACTTATAAACGCTTTAAAACAGTTCGACGCATTTCGGATGATTTAAAAACTTTAATATCACTTATGAACGCTTTTCAATCAGCCAGATAGAATTTCAACCGCAACGAAAATGGAAACAATAGTTCTGACTGCAGCAAAACAAGCATTAGAGTTGCTAGAACAGGAAAGTGATTCTGACAAAGAAATTCAGCTAGAAACTGGAGCAGACAATGTGACATCAGGAACTTCATAGCTATGTTTTGCACCTGCTGCTGGGGAATTTTTTAGATCTGGCATAGAATAAAAATTAAAGCTGTGCATTTGCTTTACAGAACATTGTGCTTAAAAAAATAGTACGTTTAAAAGATGATGCAAATATCTATATTTCTAATTCAGCAAATTTGATGTTAAAATCACCGCTGTATTAAAGCATTTTTGAAAGAGTCTAAAACAACCATGGTCAAATCTCTGTTGAATGATTCGGGAGATAGTTTAATAACAACTTTAATTAAAATGAAGTTGCCATCCAGCCAGGGCTATATGGAGGGCAAATATGGCATCAGCCTTTTTCAGGATCGTATAAAAATGATGTCATTTTACTTGTTGATAAATAGTCTATTATCCATCGATCCATCCTATGGCAGAATTAAGATATATAGTCATAGAACTAAGGGATGATCAAGATTTGTAGTTTGACTCATGACAACCAATGTCCAGTGGACTTGTTTGCAAAATGCTGGACAGAAATTGCTTGGACTCAGAGGGAATAAAATTACTAAGCCTAATGCGCTTGGTTCCTTAGTCTCAAGCGTCCTTATTTTATCACCTTTAGGTGGCTCAAAGAAGAAAAAAAATATTTATAAGTACTGACTAAGATAATTTTGGAGACCACACTGCCTTTCCATGATGATAAATGGAGCGCAGATGAACAATTTTGTAATTTCTTTTTTCATTGCTTCCGTTTTGGTTCTAGTTTATCTTTGTTTCTGCAATGTAAAATAATTATAAGTTATTTTTCATTCTTTGTTTTGTATTGTCATGGCTCTAGGGTGTTAGTGCGTGTTAATGCAATTGAACTTACTTATGTGTATCCAGTTCCTGAAGTGGAAGCTTTATTCATTTTCTTTGGTAAAATTCCGAATTGAGTTAACTTTTCCTATATTCTAAGGAAAAATTTAGAACAAAACCTAAAATATTTTATGTCTTTGAGAAATTAAAAACTGAAGTGGAAGCATTTTTCATTTTAATTGGTAAAATTCAGAATTGATTTAACTTTTCCTATCTTCCATGGAGATATTTAGAACAGACTTTAAAAATTTTTATGTCTTTGAGAAATTAAGAACTGAAGTGGAAGCTTTTTTCATTTTCTTTGGTAAAATTCAGAATTGAGTTAACTTTTCTTATATTCTATGGAAAAACTTGGAACAGAACTTAAAATTTTTTATGTCTTTGAGAAATTAAGAACTGAAGTGGAAGCTTTTTCATTTTCTTTGGTAAAATTCAGAATTGAGTTAATTTTTCCTATCTTCTATGGAAAAATTTAGAACAAAACTTAAAAATTTTAATTTTTTCGAGAAATTAAAAACTGAAGTGGAAGCTTTTTTCATTTTCTTGGTAAAATTCAGAATTGAGTTAACTTTTCCTATCGTTTATGGAAAAATTTAGAACAGAACTTAAAATTTTTACGTCTTTGAGAAATTAAGAACTTAAGTGAAAGCTTTTTTCATTTTCTTCGGTAAAATTCAGAATTGCGTTAACCTTTCCTATCTTCTATGGAAAAATTTAGAACAGAACTTAAAATTTTTTATGTCTTGAGAAATTAAGAACTGAAGTGGAAGCTTTTTTCATTTTCTTTGGTAAAATTCAGAATTGAGTTAATTTTTCCTGTCTTCTATGGAAAAATTTAGAACAGTACTTAAGATTGTTAATATCTTTGAGAAATTAAGAACTGGAGTGGAAGCTTTTTTCATTTTCTTTGGTAAAATTCAGAATTGAGTTAACTTTTCCTATCTTCTATGGAAAATTTAGAACGGAACTTAAAATTTTTAATGTCTAAAAGAAATTAGGAACTGAAGTGAAAGCTTTATTCATTTTCTTTGGTAAAATTCAGAATTGAGTTAACTTTTCCTATCTTCTATGGAAGAATTTAGAATAGAACTTGAAATTTTTTATCTCTTTGAGAAATTAAGAACTGAAATGGAAGCTTTTTTCATTTTCTTTGGTAAAATTCGGAATTCAGTTAACTTTTCCTATCTTCCGTGGAAAAATTTAGAACAGACTTTAAAATTTTTTATGTCTTTGAGAAATTAAGAACTGAAGTGGAAGCTTTTTTGATTTTCTTTGGTAAAATTCAGAATTGAGTTAACTTTTCTTATATTCTATGGAAAAATTTAGAACAGAACTTAAAATTTTTTATGTCTTTGAGAAATTAAGAACTGAAGTGGAAGCCTTTTTATTTTCTTTGGTAGAATTCAGAATTGAGTTAATTTTTCTTATCTTCCATGGACAAATTTATAGCACACTTTAAAATTTTTATGTCTTTGAGAAATTAAGAACTGAAGAGTAGAATAGTAGAATATTTTTATTTATAACACGCACATAAATAAATGTCACAAAACAGCGCACATGCCTGGTGGCATACAATTAAGAAGTGAAGTTCATACATTTTTTACATTACACACAAATTTAACAAAGAAAATGAATGTATTACCAAATTAAAAACTGTAGTGGAAGCTTTTTTCATTTTCTTTGGTAAAATTCAGAATTGAGTTAACTTTTCCTATCTTCTCTGGAAAAATTTAGAACAGAACTTAAAATTTCTAATTTCTTTGAGAAACTAAGAACTGAAGCGGAAGCTTTTTTCATTTTCCTTGGTAAAATTCAGAATTGAGTTAACTTTTCTTATATTCTATGGAAAAATTTAGAACAGAACTTAAAATTTTTTATGTCTTTGAGAAATTAAGAACTGAAGTGGAAGCTTTTTTCATTTTCTTTGGTAAAATTCAGAATTGAGTTAACTTTTCTTATATTCTATTGAAAAATTTAGAACAGAACTTAAAATTTCTAATTTCTTTGAGAAACTAAGAACTGAAGCGGAAGCTTTTTTCATTTTCCTTGGTAAAATTCAGAATTGAGTTAACTTTTCTTATATTCTATGGAAAAATTTAGAACAGAACTTAAAATTTTTTATGTCTTTGAGAAATTAAGAACTGAAGTGGAAGCTTTTTTCATTTTCTTTGGTAAAATTCAGAATTGAATTAACTTTTCTTATATTCTATTGAAAAATTTAGAACAGAACTTAAAATTTTTTATGTCTTTGAGAAATTAAGAACTGAAGTGGAAGCCTTTTCATTTTCTTTGGTAAAATTCAGAATTGAGTTAATTTTTCTTATCTTCCATGGACAAATTTAGAGAAGACTCTAAAATTTTTTATGTCTTTGAGAAATTAAGAACTGAAGAGTAGAATAGTAGAATATTTTCATTTATAACACGTACATAAATGAATGTCACAAAACAGCGCACATGCCTGGTGGGATACAATTAAGAAGTGAAGTTCATACATTTTTGACATTACAAACATTTTTTACCAAAGAAAATGAATGTATTACCAAATTAAGAACTGTAGTGGAAGCTTTATTCATTTTCTTTGGTAAAATTCAGAATTGAGTTAACTTTTCCTATCTTCTATGGAAAAATTTAGAACAGAACTTAAAATTTTTAATTTCTTTGAGAAACTAAGAACTGAAGTGGAAGCTTTTTTAATTTTCCTTGGTAAAATTCAGAATTGAATAAACTTTTCCTTTCTTTTATGGAAAAATTTAGAACAGAACTTAAAATTTTTGTCTTTGACAAATTAAGAACTTAAGTGAAAGCTTTTTTCATTTTATTCGGTAAAATTCAGAATTAAGTTAACTTTTTTCTATCTTCTATCGAAAAATTTAGAATAGAACTTAAAAAAATTTTTATGACTTTGAGAAATTAAGAACTGAAGTGGAAGCTTTTTTCATTTTCTTTGATAAAATTCAGAATTGAGTTAACTTTTCCTATTTTCTATGGAAAAATTTAGAACAGAACTTAAAATTTTTAATGTTTTTGAGAAATTAAGAACTGAAGTGGAAGCTTTTTTCATTTTCTTTGGTAAAATTCAGAATTGAGTTAACTTTTCTTATATTCTACGGAAAAATTTAGAACAGAACTTAAAATTTTTTATGTCTTTGAGAAATTAAGAACTGAAGTGGAAGCCTTTTCATTTTCTTTGGTACAATTCAGAATTGAGTTAATTTTTCCTATCTTCCATGGACAAATTTAGAACAGACTTTAAAAATTTTTATGTCTTTGAGAAATTAAGAACTGAAGAGTAGAATAGTAGAATATTTTTATTTATAACACGTACATAAATAAATGTCACAAAACAGCGCACATGCCTGGTGGCATACAATTAAGAAGTGAAGTTCATACATTTTTTACATTGCATACATTTTTTACCAAAGAAAATGAATGTATTACCAAATTAAGAACTGTAGTGGAAGCTTTTTTTCATTTTCTTTGGTAAAATTCAGAATTGAGTTAACTTTTCCTGTCTTCTATGGAAAAATTTAGAACAGAACTTAAAATTTTTAATTTCTTTTAGAAACTAAGAACTGAAGTGGAAGCTTTTTTTCATTTTCTTTGGTAAAATTCAGAATTGAGTTAACTTTTCCTATCTTTTATGGAAAAATTTAGAACAGAACTTAAAATTTTTATGTCTTTGACAAATTAAGAACTTAAGTGAAAGCTTTTTTCATTTTCTTCGGTAAAATTCAGAATTGAGTTAACTTTTTCTATCTTCTATGGAAAACTTAGAACAGAACTTAACATTTTTTTTATGACTTTGAGAAATTAAGAAATGAAGTGGAAGCTTTTTTCATTTTCTTTGGTAAAATTCAGAATTGAGTTAACTTTTCCTATCTTCTATGGAAAAATTTAGAACAGAACTTAAAATTTTTTATGTCTTTGAGAAATTAAGAAGTGAAGTGGAAGCTTTTTTCATTTTCTTTGGTAAAATTCAAAATTGAGTTAACTTTTCCTATCTTCTATGTAAAAATTCAGAACAGAACTTAAAATTTTTTAGGTCTTTGAGAAATTAAGATCTGAAGTGGAAGTTTTTTTCATTTTCTTTGGTAAAATTCAGAATTGAGTTAACTTTTCCTATCTTCTATGGCAAATTTAAAACAGAACTTAAAATTTTATGTCTTTGAGAAATTAAGAACTGAAGTGGAAGCTTTTTTCATTTTCTTTGGTAACATTCGGAATTGAGTTAACTTTTCCTATCTTCTATAGAAAAATTTAGAACAGACCTTAAAATTTTTTATGTCTTTGAGATATTAAGAACTGAAGTGGAAGCTTTTTTCATTTTCTTTGGTAAAATTCAGAATTGAGTTAACTTTTCCTATCTTCCATGGACAAATTTAGAACAGACTTTAAAAATTTTTATGTCTTTGAGAAATTAAGAACTGAAGAGTAGAATAGTAGAATATTTTTATTTATAACACGTACATAAATAAATGTCACAAAACAGCGCACATGCCTGGTGGCATACAATTAAGAAGTGAAGTTCATACATTTTTTACATTAAATACACTTTTTACCTAAGAAAATGAATGTATTACCAAATTAAGAACTGTAGTTTCATTTTCTTTGGTAAAATTCAGAATTGAGTTAACTTTTCCTATCCTTTGTTGAAAAATTTAGAACAGAACTTAAAAATTTTAATTTCTTTGAGAAACTAAGAACTGAAGTGGAAGCTTTTTTCATTTTCCTTAGCAAAATTCAGAATTGAGTTAACTTTTCCTATCTTTTATGGAAAAATTTAGAAATGAACTTAAAATTTTTATGTCTTTGACAAATTAAGAACTTAAATGAAAGCTTTTTTCATTTTTTCCGGTAAAATTCAGAATTGAGTTAACTTTTTCTATCTTCTATGAAAAATTTAGAACAGTACTTAAAAATTTTTTATGACTTTGAGAAATTAAGAAATGAAGTGGAAGGTGTTTTCATTTTCTTTGGTAAAATTCAGAATTGAGTTAACTTTTCCTATCTTCTGTGGAAAAAGCTAGAACAGAACTTAAATTTTTTATGTCTTTGAGAAATTAAGAACTGAAGTGGAAGCTTTTTTCATTTTCTTCGGTAAAATTCAGAATTGAGTTAACTTTTCCTATCTTCTATGTAAAAATCTAGAACAGAACTTAAAATTTGTTATGTCTTTGAGAAATTAAGAACTGAAGAGGAAGTTTTTTTCATTTTCTTTGTTAAAATTCAGAATTGAGTTAACTTTTCCTATCTTCTATGGCAAATTTAGAACAGAACTTAAAATTTTATGTCTTTGAGAAATTAAGAACTGAAGTGGAAGCTTTTTTCATTTTCTTTGGTAACATTCGGAATTGAGTTAACTTTTCCTATCTCCTATAGAAAAATTTAAAACAGACCTTAAAATTTTTCATGTCTTTGAGATATTAAGAACTGAAGTGGAAGCTTTTTTCATTTTCTTTGGTAAAATTCAGAATTGATTTAACTTTTCCTATCTTCCATGGACAAATTTAGAACATACTTTAAAAATTTTCATGTCTTTGAGAAATTAAGAACTGAAGAGTAGAATAGTAGAATATTTTTATTTATAACACGTACATAAATAAATGTCACAAAACAGCGCACATGCCGGGTGGCATACAATTATGAAGTGAAGTTCATACATTTCTTACATTACATACATTTCTTACCTAAGAAAATGAATGTATTACCAAATTAAGAACTGTAGTTTCATTTTCTTTGGTAAACTTCAGAATTGAGTTAACTTTTCCTATCTTCCGTGGAAAAATTTAGAACAGAACTTAAAATTTTTAATTTCTTTGAGAAACTAAGAACTGAAGTGTCTTTGAGAAATTAAGAACTGAAATGGAAGCTTTTTTCATTTTCTTTGGTAAAATTCAGAATTCAGTTAACTTTTCCTATCTTCTATGTAAAAATCTAGAACAGAACTTAAAATTTGTTATGTCTTTGAGAAATTAAGAACTGAAGTGGAAGTTTTTTTCATTTTCTTTGGTAACATTCGGAATTGAGTTAACTTTTCCTATCTTCTATGGAAAAATTTAGAACAGACCTTAAAATTTTTATGTCTTCGAGAAATTAGGAACTGAAGTGGAAGCTTTTTTCATTTTCTTTGGTAAAATTCAGAATTGAGTTAACTTTTACTATCTTCTATGGAAAAATTTAGAACAGAACTTAAATATTTTATGTCTTTGAGAAATTAAGAACTTTAGTGAAAGTTTTTTTCATTTTCTTCGGTAAAATTCAGAATTGAGTTAACTTTTTCTATCTTTTATGGAAAATTTAGAACAGAACTTAAAACTTTTTTTATGACTTTGAGAAATTAAGAAATGAAGTGGAAGCTGTTTTCATTTTCTTTGGTAAAATTCAGAATTGAGTTAACTTTTCCTACCTTCTATGTAAAAATCTTGAACAGAACTTAACATTTTTTATGTCTTTGAGAAATTAAGATCTGAAGTGGAAGTTTTTTTTCATTTTCTTTAGTAAAATTCAGAATTGAGTTAACTTTTACTATCTTCTATGGAAAAATTTAGAACAGAACTTAAAATATTTAATGTCCTTGAGAAATTAAGAACGGAAGTGGAAGCTTTTTTCATTTTCATTGGTAAAATTCAGAATTGATTTAACTTTTCCTATCTTCCATGGACAAATTTAGAACAGACTTTAAAAATTTTTAAGTCTTTGAGAAATTAAGAACTGAAGAGTAGAATAGTAGAATATTTTTATTTACAACACGTACATAAATAAATGTCACAAAACAGCGCACATGCCTGGTGGCATACAATTAAAAAGTGAAGTTCATACATTTTTTACATTACATACATTTTTTACCAAAGAAAATGAATGTATTACCAAATTAAGAACTGTAGTGGAAGAAGCTTTTTTCATTTTCTTTGGTAAAATTCAGAATTGAGTTAAATTTTCGGGTCGGTCGAAAACAGGATCAGCCGCTTTGTGGCATGTTTGAAACAGGTTTTATGCGGCCATGCCCCATAGAAACAAAAATGAATTCTTGTCGAAAAGGGGCATGTTTAAGAGCTGACGTCACAAGACTTGTTTTGTTTCTTAAGCTAATACGAAGGTGATGATATGCCGATTCTAAACCAACCCTCGACTCTATCGAAATGTGGCATGTATAGGCATCATTTCAAAAAACTGGTTTTTATCACAAAACTTGAATGTCTCTTGTTTTGGCTTTTGCCAAGGATACACAGACATATCGATCGTATATATGGGTCGGCTAATTACGAGTTATAGAGTTTGTACTTTGAATAGAAGATGGCATATGAGACGCAAATATCCTATTCTCTTAACCCAAAAAATATATCAAACAGTTCGTGGTAACGAACTGTAAGTAAGGAGCAACCCGGCTCAATTATAACCGAAACTCTAAAAAACGGATTTTTGATACCAATAGATACATCAACAGAATCAAATTTTAATTCTGATTTCAAATATATAAGTTTCATCAAGTTTAGTTTTACCCATCAAAAGTTAAGCGCCTCAGAAAATTTGTCTTATCTTTGAACAAAGGGATAAAGACCGCCTAACAGCTATATTAGCTTAATAAAAATCACAACATCATATTCAGTTTATCAGAAGCCCTACTGTAGAGGTTTCAAGCACCTATCTACAAAAATGTGGACTTTTGTATTTTTTGCCAGAAGAAAGATCACGGATGCGTGTTTATTTTTTTTTTACAGGGGTAATCGTATCGACCCATTGGTCCTAGAATGTCATGGGAGGGCTCATTGGAACAGAAGTTAAAAGTTCTAGCAACCTCTTAAGTGACAAAAAAATGGAGGGCAACTAAGCCCCCTCCCAGGCTCATTTTTTCCCAAAGTCACCTGATCAAAATTTTGAGATAGCCATTTTGTTCAGCATGGTCAAAAATATGATAACTATGTCGTTTAGGATGACTTAATCCCCACGAATCCCTGGGGAGAGGGCTGAAAGTTTTGAAATTTACCAAATGTTAACATATAGTATTGGTTATTGGTAAGTATACAGACGTTTTCAGGGGGATTTTTTCTGGTAGGTGGGAAGGGGGGGGGTCGGGGGTTATATGGGAGGATCTTTCCATGCAGTAAGTTTTAATTGGGGAAGGGACATTGCTATGTGGGGGGCGCCGCATTTCCAAGCATTATTAAAGAAAACGATCAGAAATTATATTTAAAAAAAAACAAGTTTTTCCCCTAGTCAATACCTCGCTCTTCAAGGCAAAGAATTTTAGTACTTTCATAAGAGCTTTTTATTCTAATTAATGGCCTTTGAGATTAAGGAGTCATTTTTAAAGAATTTGAACAAAATTTTAACTTTAGCTTAAAGAGCAAGGTATTGACCAGGGGGCAAACCCCCTAATATACGTATTAAAAATTAATGAATACAGAAGTTCTTTACTTAAGTTAATTCGTAAGTTACATATATTTATTACTAATCAAAAAGTTCGTAAATAAAATCAAACAAGTTTTGAAAAAGCCATTTAATAAAAAAAAAGTAAAATTAATATGCAAATTTTTTTTAATACAAAAGTCATATAAAATTCCCAAATTTTGAAAGACTTATTTTTCCACAGAGGGGGGGTCTTTTTCCGCTGGTCACTTACGGGGAGGGGGTGTTTTCTGTGGGGGGTATTTTCTGGGGGATATTTTTCTCCGGGGGATGGGGGTATTTTCCAGGGGGGGGGGGTAAATTTAGCGGACAGCTTCGAATGTCCAGACGCATTTGTGCAAGTACCAAAATTTCATCCCCCCACGGAAAATCAAAAACAAAAGTCATAAAATTCCCAAATTTTGAAAGACTTATTTTTCCACAGAGGGGGGGGGGGGTTGTTTTTCCACGGTTTAGTTACAGGGTGGGGGGGGTTTTCTGTGGGGGGTATTTTTCACCGGGGGAGGGGGGTATTTTCCAAGGGGGTAAATTTAGCGGACAGCTTCGAATGTCCAGACGTATTTGTGGCATATTTTGCAAGCTCAATAGAAATATGCCTTTAGGCTTAGGGAATTATTTCACCTGTCCCTAAATAAATAAATAAAAAAACAAGCTTTTTTAACTGAGAATAGGAACGACGTTAAAACTTAAAACGAACAGAAATTATTCTGTATATGAAAGGGGCTGTCCCCAGCGAAAATTAGTGGAAGTCATTTGGGACAGAATTATCTTAAAAGATAACTCTGTTCCCATGCGTTTCTTCTGGCATCGTTTATCTTATTGCCTTTAGGGTGTTTTAACCTTTTCTTTCATAGATAAAGACTGGGACAATATTCTTTTGAAATATAAAACTATAACGAGCAACATATCTTATAAGCGAGTCAAAGTTTTTGTATACCTCAGAAATTCGGATATTAGAACTTGGAAATTCTTGTAAGTAATTTTTTAATTATATAATATTTTAGAAAAAAAAATGGGATATATTTTTTTTTTTTAGGGGAGGGGGGGGGGGTAAAGCAGAGCATATGTTTTTTTTGAGACAACTCATTCACAGATTCTGAAAGGTGATATGGACTTGTTTTTGTTAATACTACGTAGGTTTATTGTGATGCTTAGATTTTGGTTGAAGCTCATTAGGTGTAATGAAGATAGACTAGTAAGAGCTGCTTATTATCAGATGTTGAGTTATGGTTCAAAAACGTCGTGGCCATCCCAAATTAGCTACTTACGCAAATTATAACGGCAAAATCTTTAAATTTGCTTGCGTTGAAGTTTTTCTTTCAATTCAGATTTTAAAGCAAAACTTTTGGTTACCGGTCCACTTTGCTCCAGAGGTTGTAGCCTTATTTTTTTGTTTAGGTAAAAATCGACAGAAGTAAAAATTCATAGATCATGAGATCACAAACTGTAAACCAAATGCTATTAAGATTTTCAGGAATAACTATCAGCGTATGTATATTAAACTGACAAACCCCATTCACTTGTATTTCCTTTCTAACAGTTAGTGGTAACGAACTGGCTCAATATTAACCAAAACTCTAAAAAAACAGAATTTTTATGCCGCTAGATATGTCAAATAAGTCAAATCTTAATGCTGATTTAAAATATATAAGTTTATATCGAGTTTAGTCTTACCCATAAAATTTGACTTATTTAAGAAAAAAGAGGGAAATACCCTTAGAAGTAAAAGAACTTTAATGAAAATCGCACCATGGGATTTTGCGTATCAGAGAACACTGCTGTAGAAATTTCGAGCTCTTATTTTAAAAAATGTGGAATTTTGTATTTTTT